>NC_041380.1:374699938-374744175 GCF_002162155.2 Triticum dicoccoides | reverse complement strand
TGATTAAATTCATGAACATTTCCTTGAATTTGTGAACTTTTTCAAATCTATGAACTTCTTTTTTCAATCCATGAACTTTTTTCAAATCAGTGAATGTTTTCTAGTTTCTCAAACTTTTACCAAATTCATGAACTTTTTTTGTCAAATTCGTGAACCTTTTCCAAATCGATGATTTTTTTTTAATTTCACGAACTTTTTCCAAATTCATGGACTGTTTTGTCAAATTGTGAACTTTCTTGTGCAAGTGATCAACTGACCCCTGTAATTGACGTCCCTGCCGCATGCACGCTTGTCGTTACATGTGCCAGAAATTTTATAACACCAACACACACAAAAGATGTTTTTCCGGTTTGGTGTTCGGTTTGTCAATTTTTATGCCCACCATTAGCTCCAAGGACGAAAAAGGTTGGCGAAATTGAAAAAATTTCATAGATTTAAAAATAATTCATAAATTTGACAATTTTTTTGTGAAATTACAAAAGTTAATCGATTTGGAAAAAAGTTAACAAATTAAATAATTTTGTCACAGGAGGCCACCCGACTGAGCCACTCCATTGTCGCGCGCAAAAACAAGGAAAAATTAAAATAACATTTTAAGTAACCGTTTAAATTATGATTTTAAATATATTTTTTCCTTCAAACTTGGCATGGATGCTTACTATGGGCAGACCCACCTGCTGCCAAAGTTGAGGTCATTTCATGAATGTCCCAAAAAAACACCATGTTCAACGAAGTGTGTTCAGATAGAGGCGAGAAGGCTTCATTTGAGACATGTTTTTTCTGGCGGCTGTCAAATGAACCCAAATGTTTTTCATGAGCTTGTATGACCAATTAAAGGCATCATGCAAAGTTGTTTTGGTTTCTGATAAATTCTGTATTTTCTAGAGTTTTCTCAGTCAAAAAGCCAATAAATGATCAGACATATCGGAATTTTCATACATTGTCGGAAATCGTTTAAACTTGACATGGATGCCTACCATGGCCACACTCACCCGCTTGCAAAGTTTGGGGTCATTTAAAATATGTCCAAACATAGACCATGTTCAACGGAGGGTGTTCAGCTAGGCCAAAAGGCTCTGTCTAAGAGGATGTTGTTTTTTGACATCCTTAAAATGGCCCTAATTCTTTTTCATGGCCTTATACGAGCAATTCGAGGAACCATGTCAAGTTGTTTTGGTTTTCAACAATTTTAGTATTTTTCTGGTGTCTTCTCAGTCAAAAAAGACAGATAAATGGTCAAATGTATCGCACTTTCATATCGTGTTGGAAATCATATAACCGTAGCATGGATGTTTACAATGGGCATGCCCACCTGCTTGCAAAAGTTGGGATCATTTCAGAAATATCCAAAACTAGATCATGTTCAACAGAGGGTGTTTCAATAGGCCAGAAGGATCCGTTTAAAAGCACATTTTTTTTGATATCCGTCAAATGCCCCAAAAAAATTCAATAGTTTCTATGACCAATTCAAGGCATTATGCCAAGTTGTTTGTATTTTTGACTAGCTTTTTTTCTTAGTTTTCTCGGTGAAAAAGACCGATAAATGGCCAGACGTGTCGCATAGTACAAATGATGTCAGAAGTCGTTCAAACCTGGCATGTATGCCACATATGTCTGTGCGAGGCTACTGCAGGAAATTGGGGTTATTTATCCATGGCCCAGAAAAAACACCAATTGTGAGGAGTGTGCTGGACTATGGCAGACAGATAAATCCGTGAGCATGTAGTGTTTTCCTTATTTGAATGCTTCAATTATTTCATTATTTGATATTTCCATCATTATCAATCAACATGAACATTTTCATAAAATGTTCACTTTTTCTAAATTTGTTCAAAAATTCAAAAATATTCCTATTTTTAAGACTTGTTCACAAATTCAAAAACTGTTCGCGGTTTTCAAATATATTTTGGAATTTTAAATATTGTTTCTACTTGTAAATTTTGTTCATAAATTCAAAAAGTACTCAGGAATTTCAAAAAACATTTGTGTTTTTATTATTTTTCGAAAATTCAAAATGTTTACATTTTTTCAAAATATGTTCACAAAATTTAAAAATGTGTATGTTTTGAAAAAAAGTTGGATTATTTAGAATTTGTTTGCGTTTGTACAAAAACTATTTTGAAATTGAAAAAAAATCAAAATTTCTTGCTTTTCTAAAAATGTTCATGTTTTAAAAAGGATATGGAATTTTAAAAATATTACAGTAATCTTTCTGGTCCATTACAGTATCCAGTTTAGCCTGTGCCACTACCTGGTTCGGTCGCTACAATACCCTCTATCCTATGTGTCGTGGAATTGTCACGACAGATGTCCTCTTGCAAGGACTTAATCGTGGAGCCATCGCAACTAGGAAGCTTAAAGGGGTTAATCGGGACAAAGGACACGCGAGGTTTATACTAGTTCAGCCCCTTGCGGTGAAGGAAGGCCTACGTCTAGTTGGGTTGGTATTGCTTGAGGTTTCGATGACCAGGGAGCGAGATACGCTATGCCCGGTTCTCGATTGGTTGTCTTCTTGTCCTAAGCCGCCAGCGGGTCGTCCCCTTATATACACGGGTCGATGCCCTACGGCTTACAGAGTCCCGGCCGGCTCATAAACATTGTCCGGCTCGGTGACTAGTTACTTCTACCTTACAATACAAGTCACGCCCTCATGGCGGTTTATCGCCATGGGCTATAAATCTCCTGTGGGCCTTTAGACCCTTTACTGAACCGCCATCTTCACGTCTTGGTCTTGGGCTTCAGATGGGCTTCTCTTTGCGTAACCCGGCCCCTCCTGGGCGGCTTACATAAATAGTTATATCCCCAACATTAGGCCCCAGATTGATCTGAACCAGTTCATGTCAATCTTTTAAAAACCTTATGAACTGGCCTTCAGTCTTCCATTTTGTGCGGAGATTTTAACCCGCCGTGATGTCATCATCTGGATCCGGGTTTAATCTCCGTGACGTCATCTTCAATAAAACTCATATTTTATTCCGTCATATCCTCCAACGGATCTTTGCCTTTACTGACCATCCCGAGAATCAAGGCGTCGGGGCCGCTGGATAATGATGCCTTGGTCTCCTCGTTTCTCACGCCGTCTTTGTTGGCCCCTCCTTATAAATAGATGTGACATAGGCCTTTTTCATTTCCTTCAGTCGTCTTCCTCCTCATACCTCCTTCTTTGCTGCTCAAGCTCCGCCGCCGCCGCCGTCGAACTCCTCGTCTTCATCGACTCAGGCCGCTGCATCACCCTGATTCCGACCAGAAAACAACGGCGACCCTCCGCAGCTCTTCCGCATCTGTGAGTTCCTCTTTTTCCCCTTTCTCAGATCTGCATTGAAACTGTCTTGAGTTCGTCGGCGTTCTTCGCCGCCCGACGCAGACCTCCTTTAGTTTTCACCTCGAATGCCTTGTTCAGATTATAAAACAACATAGAACTGCCATGGAAAATATTTGTGCTTATCCTGTATAAGAACAGATCTCTTTTCCCTTGTTTTGGAAACCCTCCGCGAGTATATGAACTTCTCTGTATTGTTTTTAGGTCTAGAAATATTTTCTTTTCCAGAACATCGTTTGATCCAAAATAATGATTGCAACTTGTGAAACCTGTTTGTTCCACACTTAGCCAAAAAACTGCATCTGTTGACTCTGTTTCAGCCATAGTAATTCATGTGACCGGTTTAAGATAATACCGGTTGTCAGCACCGCTTGCTTCTGGCGACTTAAGAAAACCTTAATCATCTTTAATACCTGCAACTGTTAAACATTATCACATAGTTACCTGTATGTCATTAGGCCCCTTCTCAAGCCGCCATCTTAAATAACCCAATAGTGCTTATTTTCCAAGTTATAATAAACCGGAAAATTTCCTTTATATTGTTGTAGGCTTCAATTTACCCAATGGCACCCAAAGCTGTTAAACCCCCGATTACCCGCAACTAGGTCCCATCCATTGTTACAGAGAGCAAACTGTCCGAGTTTGTAAAGTCTGGCCATCTGCCCAGGAAGGATATCATGTCTTATCGTGCTCCCGACCCGTCTGAAGGGAAACCTCAACCCAAGGAAGGGGAGGTGATTATTTTTACTGATCACATGAGCCGGGGATTTGCTCCTCCCGGTTCAAAATTCTTTAGAGACGTTTTGCACTTCTTTGACTTAAGACCTCAAGACATCGGGCCCAATTCCGTGTCAAATATCTGCAACTTCCAAGTTTTCTGTGAGGTCTACCTTGGAGAAGAACCCAGCCTACTTTTGTTTAGGGAATTGTTCTATTTGAACCGGCAGAATGAGCGGGCCAACGGGCCCAGTCTGGAGATTGGTGGTATGTCAATTCAAAGGCGGAGAGACTGCCTGTTCCCTTATGCTGAATTGCCGAGTCATCCAAAGGACTGGAACCAGACATGGTTCTACTGCCAAGATACTTCTCCGACTGGCGAAAACCCGCTGCCCGACTTCCGTGCATTGCGCCTTGAACCTACTCACCCGCTGCCGGATAAGTTGACTGTTATTGAATGTCTGCCACTCACCCCAAAGTCAAGAAGATTAAAGCTCTTTTAGGGAACGGCTTAGATGGCATTGACCTGGTCCGAGTCTGGGTTGCTTGGAGAATAATTCCGTTAAGTCGCCGCCCCGGCTTAATGTGTAATTATTCAGGCGAGAAAGATGACCCTCAGCGTCATAGTCCTGATGACTTACCAGATGACGTAGTGGAAGCTACAACTCAGTCTTTGTTGAAAGAGGGCATAGTGAATAGTAACGCCTTCGTCTTACTACCTTTTTGCAAGAAGAACACGACCCCTGCAGTAAGTTTCCAGCCGTCGGGTTTATTTTTTATCATGTTATGCTGTATTCTTACGCATAACCCTTTATAACCTTTTACAGGCAAATGATAAATTCTGGAAAATCCAATATGATCATGAGGCGGCCAAGAAAGCCAGGGCGGCCAAGAGAGCTGAAAGGAAAACCACTAAGCCCACCACTTCAAGGAAAAGGAAGCCAAGCGCTTCTGAGTTGTTTCAGCTTGATGATATTGATGATAATGAGGAAGAGGTAACTTTTTAATTTCCCTTTCTCCTTTATCATTACCTTACTGATATTAACCTTCTTTCAGGAAGGCACGGGCAACAGCCAACCCGTCGAGGAAGAGGTAATTATAATCTCCTCCGACTCCGAGCTTCAGCCGCGTCAGAAAATTCGAAGAGTAACCCGGAAAGTAAGATTTTCACACCCTTTGGCTTACCAAGATCCTGACTTTCTTTTGAAGCAACAGCAATTTGAAAACCGGAGGCAGACCTGGACCAGCAAGGATGCAGAGCTATCCTCCGGCTTGCCTGACACAACCCGGAAGCGTCGGACTGAGGTTATCTCCAACTTATACCCCTTTTTACCTTTGGCGGGTCTAATCCGTCAACTTCTCAATTCCTCTGACTCCAATTACCAGGATACCTCTCCTTCATCCGGCGAGTCCATGCAATCAAACATGCCAGCTTTTAAGACTGCCCCTGGGTAATATCCGTTTATTCACCTTATGTTTTTCTTTCTTCATGTTTCTTTACTTATTTCTATGCTTTGCCCACAGCGTGCAGGTTAAGCCCAGGAAGAAAACCAAGAAGGATAAACCGGCCCAAACCCCTGTGGTGACTGAACCGGAATAGGGTATAGCTGCTCTTGACTCTTCCACACATCAAACGCCGCCTGAGCCGGCTCAAGACATTGCAGTACCAACTTCTGACCCGCCTGCTGAAGATATTCCTGATGATTCTGTTAACCCGGAGGCACCTAGTCCGGTTAAAACGGCTAACCCAGAAGTGGAATTTCTCAAGGCTCAATTCATTGAGCCGGCCAGGCCCACCGTCCTTGCCAAATGCTCGGCTAAAGCAGAGTTGCTAGAACGCCATAAGACCAAGATGGATATCACCGACTATACTCATTTGAGTATTGGAGAGATCGTCTCAGGCTATATCAACCAGGTGCAAAGCAGCCGTGACCTGGAAATTGACATGGTGAAGCAAATACAGGAAAAATCTGAGGTATGACTTATGCTTCCTTACTTTCAATCATACTTACTGTACCAGCCCCCAAGTCTATTGCTTATGAATAAATATGCTGTAGACTTAGAAAAATTGTTAGAGCTGCTTGCCCGACTTAAAGAAAAAACATTTAAACTGGATGTAACATAATACCTTTAACTTGCGATACACATTAGCCCCCAAGTGCCAAGTATCTTTACTTGAAAGTATTTGGGACTTAATATCCAGGACCGGCTTAATAATTTAGAAAGCTTCGGTATACATTAGCCCCCAAGTGTCAAGTACCTTTGTTTGCAAAGTGCTTGGGACTTAATATTATTTACCATAATCTTGACTACTATCCAGTGCAATGCAGGCCACCATAAGTCAATTTGCATCGGAGATTGCTGACTTGAAGAACCACCTGGCAGCCCAGGAGAGTGAAATTGAAATGGCCAACTCCAAATTTGAATTCAGCGTCTCTGAACAAGAGAAGCTGAAGAAAAATTTTGAGTCGGAGAAGAAAATTTGGACTGACGAAAAGGCCGGACTGGTGACCCGGGCCGAGACAGCAGAGGCGTCGCTGGCAAACGCAATAGCCAAACTGACCGGCTTACAATGCCAGATATCTCGAATGACCTCAGCGATCTTTGGTAAGTTATCTTAAGCAAGCATTAAATATTGTAAATATTCCTTCAATTGTTACCTGAGGTTTACCTTATACTTACCAATACAGGCCCCAGGAGCACAAACCTCAAGCAGAATACGCTGATCAAATTGAAGGCGGTGTATACTCTAGTAGAGCAACTGTACATCGGGTCACAATGTGCCTTGGCCGTTGTAGCCTTATCAAATGATGTGCCCCACCTCTTGCAAGATGTGTTACAACGGCTTGCTGTATTTCCTTAGCGGAGTCAAGAGTTGAGACGGGCCCAAGCAAGAGCCGGAGCAATAGCCGCTTTGAGTCGGGCCAAAGCCTGGTTACCAGAGCTAGACCCGGCCGACATCGCTCTTGGGTATCCAAGTTTAAAGGAGGATGGCACTCCATTTGATGAAAAGGATTTCACCACCTGCGTGAGGGATATACGCCCTGTGGCCACTCAAATTGGAAACGACACTGACCTCACCAAGTGTTAGCCGGGTTATGACAAGGAGAATCGGAGAATCCCAACGCCGCATTATGACGATGTCAGCCTGATCCCTCCAATCCGTAAGCACACCTTTGCCCCTGAAGTCGACCCAGCCGGTTTAATAGATGATGAAGCTGAGTTTGAGGCCTTGAGTGGCATTGACTGGGCCTCATCATCCTTCCAGGACAAAGCAGCCGGTGGAGAGGTGGAGAAGGATAACCCGGAAGCTTCAAGTCAACCCCAAGAGTAGATTGCCAGGCGCCACCTGCTTATGTCGTTGTAGAAAAACAATGCCACATCATTCAGACTCGGGGAGTCTTGTAACAGAGTAGAAAATACTTTGAGTTTTGCTATGCCTTTGCGCACGCTTATGGCCCTTAATACTTGCATAAGCCGCTGTCACTATGCACTTTGTAGTTTATATGAATCTGTTATGTCCTTTGCAGAAATGTCTTGCATTGCCCTGTCATGCTTACAACTGCTTTTCCGGCTTATATAAGCCAACCCCTGAGGGTAAGTTTAACTCCTGAAAATTGGCACATAAAAGTTCACCTGCTACTTAAAAACCTGATGTAACCAGTATTAATCCTGGAGGATTGCAATGTATTCCATTGTATTTTCAAGAGGGTCACAAGATATCCAATGTTGATACTTGTAAAATATGATGAACAAAATTCAAGGGTTTCTGATTCGAATACGATCAGTGAACCGTTCCAAAGGGGTTGAGTTAAGATTCGGATACGATCTGTTAGCCCCGAGTGTCTGTGGTGATGCCGATCAAGTGGGTATCGACAGCTATGTTCTCTTTGGTTCGAATACGACCTATGTTTGAACAGGAAGCCCCCAAGTGACCATAAGAGTTGTTTAATGACGCTGATTCGAATACGATCCACGTCAGACCCAAAGAGGTTAAACTATGATTCAAATATGATCAAGAAGCCCCCAAGTGGGTTTGGCAGTATGCCGATCAAGTGGGTATCGACAGCTATGTTCTCTTTGGTTCGAATACGACCTATGTTTGAACAGGAAGCCCCCAAATGATCACGGCTAGATTCAGATATGATCATAAGCCGGACCAAAGGAAAGCCGGATTCAGATATGATCCGCTTTTCCTTGGTTATCTCCACCACCTGACAAAGAAAACACATAAACCTTTTTGGGAGTGGAAAAAAGGACAGAGGTCCTGCTTTATTGCTTTATGTAATATACATAATATAAGTATATACACATTAGAGCCGATGGCTCAAGTATAATAAGGCCGAAGATGAGCGATATTCCACGGCCGACGGGTCTCCTCCTCCGACTTATGTGAGTCTTTATGCTCCCGAACATCGATAAGGTAGTATGACCCGTTGTTCAGATTCTTGTTGACCACAAAGGGTCCTTCTCCAGGAGGGGATAGCTTGTGCATGTCAGATTGATCCTGGATGAGTCGGAGCACTAAGTCGCCTTCCTGAAAGGTTCTGGACCTAACCCAGCGGCTGTGGTAGCGGTGCAGGTCTTGCTGGTAAATCGCCGAGCGGGCTATTGCCAAGTCTTGCTCTTCATCTAACAGGTCAAGCGCGTCTTGCCAAGATTTTTCATTGTCTTCTTCAACATAAGCCGCCACATGGGGTGAGTCATGACGGATGTCACTTGGCAGGACCGCCTCTGCTCCATACACCATAAAGAAAGGCATGTAACCCGTAGATCTGTTAGGTGTAGTATTGATGCTCCAAAGTACAGAAGGTAACTCCTCCGCCCAACAACCCGGCGTCCGCTGCAAGGGGACCAAGAGCCGGGGGTTGATACCCCTCAAGATTTCTTGATTAGCTCGTTCTGCTTGACCATTGGATTGAGGGTGAGCCACAGCTGAAACGTTAAGACGGATATGCTCTTGTTGACAGAACTCTTCCATAGCTCCTTTGGAGAGGTTAGTGCCATTATCAGTTATAATGCTGTGTAGAAAACCAAAGCGAAAAATCACATTTTTCATAAACTGGACTTCCTTGGCTGCATCACACTTACTGACTGGCTCCGCCTCCACCCACTTTGTGAACTTGTCAACTGCTACCAAGAGGTGCGTCTTTTTATCTTTAGAGCTTTTGAAAGGCCCGACCATATCAAGTCCCCAGACTGCAAACGGCCAAGTAATTGGAATCATCCTCAATTCTTGAGCCGGCACATGGGCTCATCGTGAGAATTTTTGACATCCGTCACATTTACTGACCAGGTCTTCTGCATCAGCATGAGCCGTCAGCCAATAAAACCCATGATGGAAAGCTTTGGCCACAAGAGATTTTGAGCCGGCGTGATGACCACAATCGCCTTCATGAATCTCACGAAGGATCTCCTGACCCTCTGTAGGTGACACGCAACGTTGAAATGCTCCAGTGATGCTGCAGTGATGTAACTCGCCATTGACAATTGTCATGGACTTGGACCGCCGGGCGATTTGTCTTGCCAAGGTCCCATCTTCAGGCAACTCTCCCCGGGTCATGTAAGCCAAATAAGGCACTGTCCAATCCGGGATAACGTGGAGAGCCGCCACCAGCTGTGCCTCCGGGTCTGGTATTGCCAGATCTTCCTCTGTAGGTAACTTAACAAAAGGATTATGCAAAACATCAAGAAACGTGTTAGGCGGCACCGGCTTACACTGAGACCCCAGCCGGCTTAAGGCATCAGCCGCCTCATTCTTCCTCCGATCAATGTGTTCCACCGCATAACCCTTGAAATGCCCAGCCACAGCATTGACTTCACGACGGTAAGCCGCCATAAGGGGATCTTTAGAGTCCCACTTGCCTGACACCTGTTGAGCCAGAAGGTCTGAATCTCCCAAGCATCTTACCCGGCTCAAGTTCATCTCTTTGGCCATCCGGAGACCATGGAGTAGGGCCTCGTACTCAGCTGCATTGTTAGTACAAGGAAACATAAGCCGGAGCACATAACAAAATTTGTCACCTCGAGGGGAAGTTAACACGACTCCAGCCCCGAGCCTTCCAACTGTCTGGACCCATCAAAGTGAATAGTCCAATAAGTGTTATCGGGCTTCTCCTCAGGTGCCTGTACCTCTGTCCAGTCATTGATGAAATCCACCAAAGCTTGAGACTTAATGGCAGTGCGTGGTACGTACTTCAGACCATGAGGCCCGAGCTCGATGGCCCACTTGGCGACTCGTCCTTTAGCCTCTTTGTTCTGAATAATGTCTCCCAAGGGGGCAGAACTTACTACAGTGATAGGGTGACCTTGGAAGTATTGCTTCAGCTTCCGGCTTGCCATGAACACCCCGTAAACAAGTTTCTGCCAATGAGGATATCTTTGCTTTGACTCGATGAGTACCTCACTAACATAATAAACCGGCCGTTGAACCAGATGTTTCTTACCAGCCTCCTTGCGCTCTACCACAATTGCCACACTGACGGCTCATGAATTAGCAGCCACATATAACAGCAAAGGCTCTTTGTCAATGGGAGCTGCAAGAACTGGCGGCTCGGATAACTGCCTCTTCAAATCCTCAAAAGCAATATTAGCAGCATTACTCCAGACAAAGGTGTCTGCCTTCTTCATCAGTTGGTACAGCGGTAGGGCCTTCTCACCTAACCGGCTTATGAACCGGCTTAAGGCGGCAACACGACCCGCCAATCGCTGAACATCATTGATACATGCCGGTTTAGCCAAAGAAGTGATTGCCTTAATCTTCTCCGGATTAGCCTTGATGCCCCTGTTTGAGACCAAGAATCCCAAAAGCTTGCCTGCAGGCACACCAAATACACACTTCTCCAGGTTAAGCATCATTTTGTAAACCCAGAGATTGTCAAAGGTTTCTCTGAGATCAGATATCAAGGTTTCCGCCTCTCTGGATTTCACCACTATGTCATCCACATAAGCATGAACATTGCGCCCAATCTGATTGTGAAGACAATTCTGTACACACCGTTGATAAGTCGCCTGGGCACTCTTGAGCCCAAAAGGCATAGACACATAGCAGAAGGCTCCAAACGGAGTGATGAAAGCCGTCTTCTCCTGGTCCTTAACTGCCATCTTGATCTGATAATAACCAGAGTAAGCATCCAAAAAGCTCAAACGCGCACAGCCCGCCGTAGCATCAATGATTTGATCAATCCGGGGGAGAGTGAAAGGATCAGCCGTACAAGCCTTATTTAAGTCCGTGTAATCCACACACATCCGCCAGGTGCCGTTTTTCTTGAGCACGAGCACCGGGTTAGCCAACCACTCCGGGTGAAAAACTTCGACAATGAACCCAGCTGCCAAGAGCCGGGCGACCTCTTCTCCTATAGCTTTTCGTCGTTCCTCATTGAATCGCCGCAGAAACTGCCTGACCGGCTTATACTTTGGATCAATATTAAGAGTGTGCTCAGCGAGTCCTCTCGGTACACCCGGCATGTCAGAAGGCTTCCATGCAAAGATGTCCCGGTTCTTACGGATGAACTCGATGAGCGCGCTTTCCTATTTAGGATCCAAGTTGGCACTGATGCTGAATTGCTTAGACGAATCGCCTGGAGTAAAATCAACAAGCTTAGTCTCTGCAGCCGATTTAAACTTCATGGTCGGGTCATGCTCCGTAGTCGGCTTCTTGAGGGAGGTCATATCCGCCGGGTCAACATTATCTTGATAAAATTTGAGCTCCTCTGCTGCACAGACAGACTCGGCATAAGCCGCATCGCCTTCCTCGCATTCCAGGGCCACCTTTCGGCTTCCATGCACAGTGATGGTACCCTTATAACCCGGCATGTTGAGCTATGAATAAACATAACACGGCCGCGCCATGAACTTGGCATAAGCCGGCCGCCCGAACAAAGCGTGATATGGACTCTTGATTTTGACCACTTCAAAAGTTAACTTTTCCGCCCTAGAATCATGCTCGTCTCCAAAGACCACCTCTAGCTCTATTTTACCCACAGGATACGCCGACTTACCAGGCACCACTCCATGGAAGACGGTGTTGGAAGCCTTTAAATTTTTGTCAGTTAAGCCCATGCGCCGAAAGGTCTCGTAATAGAGGATGTTGATGCTGCTACCTCCATCCATGAGCACCTTAGTAAATTTATAACCACCAACCTGCGGTGCCACTACCAGGGCCAGTTGACCCGGATTATCAACCCGGGGAGGGTGATCCTCCCTGCTCCAGACAATAGGCTGTTCCGACCACCTCAAGTAACGAGGGACTGCCGGCTCAACAGAATTCACCGCCCTCCTATGAACTTTCTGACCACGTTTACACAAACTTGTGGTGAACACGTGATACTGCCCACTGTTTAGCTGTTTTGGATGGCTCTGATAACCCGACTGCTGCTGCCGCTGACCTCCTTGACCAGACTGCTGTTGATTATAACCACCCTGGCTTCCCTGAAAACCGGATCCTGAACCACCGCCTGGGCCATGAAAGCCGCCAGCTCCTGAGCCGCCGCCTGGGCCTTGATTGCCATCAAACGTATTAGAATTCTTGAAAGCCTTCATGATTGCGCAATCCTTCCATAAATGAGTCGCTGGTCGTTCCCGGGTGCCGTGTTTCGGGTAGGGCTCATTGAGTAGTTGCTCAAGAGACGGACCTGACCCACCAAACCGAGGGGGTGGCTTTCCTTTGCGCTTCTGATTGTTACCCTGTGCATTGGCCACAAATTCCGGGTTACCATCCGCTTTACGCTTATTGCCTCCTTGACTCGCCGGGTTATGCCGCTGACCCTTTCCATTACCGTTCTTCTTTCCCTGCCCTGTCTTTTCCTCATCAGACGCGGGATCCTTGGTACTATCAGAATCGGCATACTTGACTAAAGCCGCCATCAGCGTCCCCATATCGTTGCAATCATGCTTCAGGTGCCCCAGTTTCTGTCTCAGAGGCTCAAAGCGGCAATTCTTCTCCAGCATGAGAACTGCTGAACCGGCATCCATCCCGTCAGACGAATGTATTATATCTTTGACCCGACGCACCCAATGAGTCGTAGATTCACCTTCCTCCTGCTTACAATTTGTCAGGTCCACAATCGACATAGACTGCTTGCAAGTGTCCTTGAAGTTCTGAATGAAACGGGCCTTTAGCTCCGCCCATGAACTAATGGAATTGGGTGGCAAACCCTTTAACCAAGAACGGGCCGTTCCGTCCAACATCATGGTGAAGTATTTAGCCATCGCTTCATCACTAACCTCCAGCAGCTCCATGGCCATCTCGTAACTTTCAATCCACGCCCCAGGCTGTAAATCGGCCATATAATTCGGCACCTTTCGAGGTCCCTTGAAATCCTTGGGCAGACGTACATTACGTAGAGCCGGTACTAGACAAGGAACTCCCCCGGTTCTAGTAGCAATACCCGCCTCAATGAAAATCATCGGATAAGCCGGTGAGTCCTGTTGGGCTGCTAGCTGAGTCGCTAGCTGAGCCGCCCGATCATCCTCCTCACATATTCGATCCTGAACCGGGTTATACCCGCCGGGCTGGTTCCGGCGCTGAGCGCTACTTGACAAGGCCTCTGACTCCATGTGTCTACTGTAACTCGGGCTCCGGTTTTGACGAGGCGGAGCTAACCAAGGCGGAGGAGTTGAGTGAATCCTATCCCGGCTATAGGAGTAGGTCTCTTGCTGAGCCAGGGCTGTTTGGACAAGTTCCCTGATCCTCCGGGTTTCCACCGCTGTCGGATCATCACCATCTACTGGGAGAGCCGCCAAATGTGCTGATGCTGCGATTAAGTTCTCCATGGGGTTGGAGAAGTGACCCTGTGGTATCGGTACGTGATGGGGCGGTGCCATATTGCCGTGAAGAGGCACCATCACCGGAGGCTAGACTGGGCCTCCCGTTCCGGATGTCATAAACTGATTTGCACCTAGCGGGTTACTTGGGCCGGCCCCGGGTGTAGCAAAGAGATTCCGAGGATCATAAATCTGAGGTAAACGGGACTGACTTTTCTGATGTCTCCTCCTCATTACCTCATTAGATGCGTTTGAACTCAACGTGAGCTGAAAGGCCTCTGCCTGAAGTTGCTGCACCCATGCGTCCAAAGCTGCCCGCTCTGTGGCTAATCTAGTATCTTCAGCTGCTAAGGTTTCCTTGGCCCGGGCGATCTCATCGCGAACCTGTGCCACCCCCGCCTCATGCTCAGATTGGTTCGCAGGGACGACTGTAGCAGTTAACAAGGCCGTAAGCTTATCCATGATATCCATCAGTACCTGAGCCGGTGAGCGCACAGGGCCTCCTGCCCCGACTGCTCCTAACCCGGACGTTATCGCTGCTGAAGCCGTAGAATTTTGGCCGGGTTGAGTACCAGCCATGAAGACTCCTGCCCAGTTTGGTGACTCTGAGGGGTCCGGAATAGTGCTGCCATAGGAACAGCCCCCAAGCACACCATCTTGAACTTGATACAGTGAATCTGTTGAGCCGGCGGACGAATCACCGTCAGAGAGGACGGCCGGCTCACCATCACCTTCAGATCCTTCAGAAAGTTCACCTCCGTGGATGCAACCCACAAAGGCACACTTCACGACGGGTTGAGCTCGGGTGGTTTTCGCATGCTGAGCCGTCTCGACGAGATCGGTGCAGCTGTCCGACTCAGGGCCCGGCTCACCAATCCGGCCGATGAAGACGTGAATTCCACCAAAGGGGACCCGGTACCCGTACTCAATTGAGCCGGTGTCGGGGCCCCAGCCTTCGTCGTTGATGTAGATCTTGCCGCGACGACTCTTGGTCATCCGACCAACTGCGTATCCCTTGAGCCCTTCGAAGCCGCCCTTCAAGAACTCAAATCCACCGTGCGCTGGCCCCACGGTGGGTGCCAACTGTCATGGAATTGTCACAGCAGATGTCCTCTTGCAAGGACTTAATCGTGGAGCCATCGCAACTAGGAAGCTTAAAGGGGTTAATCGGGACAAAGGACACGCGAGGTTTATACTAGTTCAGCCCCTTGCGGTGAAGGAAGGCCTACGTCTAGTTGGGTTGGTATTGCTTGAGGTTTCGATGACCAGGGAGCGAGATACACTATGCCCGGTTCTCGATTGGTTGTCTTCTTGTCCTAAGCTGCCAGCGGGTCGTCCCCTTGTATACATGGGTCGACGCCCTACGGCTTACAGAGTCCCGGCCGGCTCATAAACAGTGTCCGGCTCGGTGACTAGTTACTTCTACCTTAGAATACAAGTCACGCCCTCATGGCGGTTTATCGCCATGGGCCATAAATCGCCTGTGGGCCTTTAGACCCTTTACTGAACCGCCATCTTCACGTCTTGGTCTTGGGCTTCAGATGGGCTTCTGTTTGCGTAACCCGGCCCCTCCTGGGCGGCTTACATAAATAGTTATATCCCCAACACTATGTCCCATGGACGTTTCTAGGAATTTGGGGCCCCGGTGCGGAAAAAAGATTTTTCCTACAACCGACTATCGGTTCGTGTGTTATCCAAGATGATATCACTCTATGATTCACACTTGTATGTGTTGGAAATATGCTCTAGAGGCAATAATATTATATTATTACATTTCCAGATTCATAATTAAGAGTTTATATTCCATGTTATAACTGCTATGATCCTGGAACACGTGATTCAGTGGAAAACCACTACTGTAGGAATGCCTAGCAGCGGCGGGCGCAAAAAGGCCGGCAGTGGCGGGCCAGACTCCCAGGCTCGCCCGCCATCGATCTCCCGCTACTGCTAGCACCCCATCAATGGCGGGTGTGTGCCCACCACTAGTAGAGCACCTCCAATGGCGGGCATGTCCACCCACCTGTCATAGGTAGATGTTGTAGTTATGGCGGTCATATTACGGCGCCTGCCCAGCTAGATCCACCATGACTAAAAATATAATTAGCAGCAAGAATTTACATATTCGATCATATGCATTACCATGTATCATAGTTTAATGGAACACTTTATCATAGTCAATTAACAAGCTAACAACAAGTTGCCCAAGTACATATAGCGAAGTCTACATGAATTTTCATAGAAACGTTGAAAGTACATTCAAGTATCGACCATGGAGACTAATACGTCTCGAATGTATCAACAATTTATAAATTATCCATGCCATGTTTGCAACAATTTTATATGGTTTTGGTATGATTTGAATGGAACTAACCCGGACTGGCGTTGTTTTCAGCAGAACTATCATGGACTTGTTTTTTGTGCAGAAATAAAAGTTCTCCAAATGAGCTGAAACGTTTTGACGATTTTTTTGGAACAAAAGAGACCCCCGAAGCTTCATGGGAGGACCAGAAGGTGAAGGAGGTGGGCACTAACTATCAGGGCGTGCCAAGGGCCTAAGTGGTGGGCTCGTAGGTAGTGGACACGTCGTGGCCCCACTTAGCGTGAGACCGACGCCAAAAAATCCTATAAAAATTGAAACCATCAAAAATAATGCTAGAACGTTGACTCCGCCACCGCATGCCTCTATACCTTCAAAATACCATCTGGAGCCCTGTTCCGGCACCCTGTCAGAGGGGGAAATTATCACCGGAGACCATCTTCATCATCCCGGTGACCACTGATACGTCTCCAATGTATCTATAATTTTTTCTTGTTCCATGTTGTTATATTATCATTCTTGTATGTGTCACAATCATTTTATAGCAACTTTATATCATTTTTGGGGACTAACCTATTGACATAGTGCCCAGTGCGAGTTGCTATTTTTTGCTTGTTTTTACTTTGCGGAAAATCAATACCAAACGGATTCCAAACACAGCGAAACTTTTTGGAGATTTTTTTCTGGACCAGAAGACACAATATGGGCCAAAGAAGTACTAGAGAGGTGCCCCGAGGGGGGCACAACCCACCTGGGCGCGCTTGGGGGCCCAGTGTAACACCACGGTAGTTAAGCTATAGTAACCACACACTAATGGTGCCATGTCATCGCAATTAAATTTCTAAACCTCACTTTGATCTGAACCGAATTCAAATTCAAATTGAAAAGAAAGTCAAATTTTTATTTCTTCAAACGGTAAAACAAAAATGTGCGCTGGGTTGCAAAAATTCACTAACAATTTTCCTGAAAGAAACCAACATTTTATGAATAATTAAAATGCCCTTAAACTAATTAAAATTCAACCAACAACTTTTAATTGATCCTTTTCAATATAAATAAATATTTGCATGTTTCAAAATAACTTGGAACTTGTCGTGCTAGCTCATAGCATTACATAGTATTTATGTGTCTAGTACCTTGTTGAACCAAAAATCCTTTGCCTTTAATAGAAATAGCAAAATAGCAGCTAAAAGTAAAACAGAAATAAATAAAGATGAAACGTAGAATAAAAAAGAAAGGGAAACCCCCCTGCTTCCCCTGGGCCTTAGACCGACAAGGCGCAGGCCCAGCCCACCAGCGACTTTGTCTTCCTCTCCTGTTCATCCATGGCGCTGGCAGCGCCTGCACGCCATCCACGCCACCGATCGTCTACGGCGACTGCCTAGGGTTTTGATGTACTCCGGCGCCGCCGCTGGTTTTATCTTTTCTCCCCGGTAGAACTTTGCTAGCGAACCCGACGTACTCGGGCTGATCAAGGGGGGTCCCCTGCAACCTTACCCGGCCTTGGTCCGCGTGGTTCTTCTGGCAGATCGATCTAGGGTTTGACGGTGATGGATAGATCGATTTCCTCATGGTGGCTGAATCAAGTTCTCAGGGACGGCAGGGGAAGGAGACGAGGGAGGAACTACTTGCCAGGCTGAATCTGCAGGAGGAGGAAGACGATGATTTCGTGTGGGAGGAGGAACTGCCGGACTTGGAGGCGCCGACAAAGTGGCTTGCTATAGCCAGGGTACACACTTCCAAGACCTTCAGTCCTAATGCTCTGTATGGGGACATGTGTGCCACATGGAACCCAGCAAAACCGGTGGTTTGGAGGAAGATCAAGGACAACTTGTTCACAGCTCAATTCGGATGTCTAGGGGACTGGAACAAGGCCATGGCTGAAGGTCCGTGGCTCTTTAGAGATCAGGCGGTTATTATGGTGGAATATGATGGTTTTAGAAATCCTGATAGTGTCAAACTAGACAAGCTGGCAGTATGGGCGCAGATCCATAGGCTACCTGACAATTTCCTAATCGAGCCTGCAGTCAGGGGGATGGCGTCACACATTGGTGAGGTTGAGGAAGTTCAGCTGAAACTACCGGCAGGCTATTTTGGTGAATTTGTCCGGGTTAAGGTGAAGATAGATATCAATGCAAAAAATCAAGAGGTTTGTTACTCGTAAGAAGGGAGATGAAAGGGGTAGATACCAAGTTAAGTATGAAAAACTTCCAGTGTTTTGCTTTAACTGCGGTCAATGTGGGCATTGGCATGAGGAGTGCGGCGATGGCGTTCACGATGCAACAAAGTCTGAGTGGGGTGACTTTGTTTTGGCAGATAATGTTCGCTTCAGACAAGCGGGAAGAGGTGGTTTTGGTTCTTAGAGGGGGTGAGGTGGCCCAAGGAATGCAGGAGGAAGAGGTAGAGGGCGAGAGCAATACAATCCCAATCAGAGCTGGTGCTTTAATGCATACCAGCAGGAACCCCGTAGCGAGCAAGGCCCGCAGGATGAAAGGACAGGTACTGCACAGTCTTCTGGTGAATCAGGGCCGAGTGAGCACCGTGTGATGACCGAAGCGCCGAGTATGACAGTGAGGGCACCGACTGGAAGTAACAAAAGACAGTCATTTGAAAACAATCTATCCACGGGGACAATCCAGTCCACCGATGAGAGAGATGATGTTGTGGCACCCGTGAGCCCTACGGCGCTTGTAGTAACAAACAAACCCTCTGGGGTGCCCCCTTTGCCGCCTGTCTATGTCTCCCCACGGAAAGAGGTGAAGCGGCCTAAGAAGGATGCGGCTAACAAAGGGGCTTTGTTCGATTAACCAGCTGCTATAGATGGGACGATGAGCAAGGAGGCAGAAGGAGTGGATAATGGCAATGACACAAATGCAGGATCAGCGGGCTCCCTCGAGGAGTGCCGCCGGGCACAATGAGTTCCTTTTGCTGGAACTGTCGCGATGCGAGTAAAGCCGCGACAGTCCGTGAACTTCGCGACCTGGCGAAGAAATTTACCCCTACCGTGCTATGTATCATTGAAACACAAATAAAGGGTGCGTGTGTAGAAGCTTTAGCTAATAATTTGGGCTATGATAATGCCTACGCGATAGATAATCAAGGTAGAAGTGGAGGAATTGGAATTTTTTGGAATAATACAATAAGTCTTGAGATTTTGGGTGATCCAGTTTATCATATTGATGCGAAGGTTGAAGAGGAAGGCCGAGAACCATGGAGGTTAACATGCGTGTACGGCGAGGCTCAGACACATCTGAGACATCAGACATGGGACCTTTTAAAAGGGTTATCAACTTTGAATAACCTCCCTTGGCTGTGCATGGGGGATTTTAACGAAGTGTTACATTCGGAGGAACATGATGGAGTTGCTAACCGGAGTAATGCACAAATTCATGGCTTTCGTGATGCGGTTGATGTTTGCATGTTGATGGATTTGGGCTATCAGGGCAGATTTTGGACATTTGAGAAGAAAGAGGCAGGGGGCTCTTACACCCGCGTGAGGCTGGACAGGGCGTTGGCTACGACGGACTGGGCAGCGTGATACCCTATGGCTAATGTAACACACTTGACAGCGGCCTCCTCGGATCATGGACCTATATTGGTGCAGTATGAGGAACCCGTGGCACAGCCAAAATCGAGCTTTCGCTACGAGGTGATGTGGGAATCACATGAATCCTGGCGTGACACTATTGCCTCGGGATGGAACGAGCACCAAGGCGATGAAGGAGTGGAAGCACTTCGCAGAAAGCTCGAACTACTTTCAAAGAACCTAACGACATGGAATGATGATACCTTTGGGAGCGTTAGAGAGGAAATCAAGAAGGCTAAAGGTGAACTAGGAAGGCTTCAAAGTGTTCCGTCGAGGACGTCTCCAAACCATATTGAGTTGAAGCTGAATGAGCGACTGGTTGAACTATATCATAGGGAAGAGATTATGTGGAGGCAGAGATCTAGAATTCAGTGGCTAGCAGCGGGCGACAGAAACACAATTTTTTTTTCACATGAGGGCAAACATGAGGAGGAAGAAGAACATGATCCGGGCCCTTCATAATGCGCCGGGCATACATGTAGATGACAAGGCCGAGATGAAACAGCTTGTGACAGATTTCTATAGAATGTTGTACACCACAGAGGGAGTGCAAGGGATGGATGACGTGCTTCAGCATGCGCCTCGTAAAGTAACAGCATATATGAATGCTTCACTTTGTGCCCCATATACAAATGAGGAGGTGAAGCATGCACTATTTCAGATGTTTCCTGCAAAGGCCGCAGGCCCAGATGGATTCCCTGCACACTTTTATCAGCACCATTGGGATATTTGTGGGGAGGAGATTACTAATGTGGTGCATCAGATTATCCGAGGAGAGGAGAGTGCATCTAGTATTAATGACACAGTCCTTGTGTTGATCCCCAAGGTACAAAACCCCACTCTCCTCACCCAGTTTAGACCTATTAGTCTATGCAATGTTATCTATAAAATTGCCTCAAAAGTGGTAGCGAACAGACTCAAAGTGATATTGCCAGATATTATCTCAAAGGAGCAATCAGCCTTTGTCCCAGGAAGGTTAATCACCGATAATATCATATGTGCCTATGAATGTTTGCACTTTATGAAGAGAAACAAATCCAAGTCTATAGTTTTTGTGCACTCAAGATGGACATGATGAAGGCGTATGATAGATTGGAATGGCCTTACCTACAAGCCATCATGGGTAAGCTTGGATTTGCTTCAGAATGGATCCAAACTGTGATGAGTATGATCACTTTTGTTTCGTTCTCCGTACTGTTTAATGGAGAGAGATTGGAGAGCTTCTCACCATCCAGAGGTATTAGGCAGGGAGATCCTATTTCCCCTTACTTATTCTTGATTGCAGCGGAGGGCCTTTCGTGCCTCTTAAAACACAGTTCTCAGTCATTAGTACTCGGTGGCATAAAGGTGGCACCCACGGCTCCGGTAGTGAATCACCTTTTCTTTGCAGATGACAGCCTGCTGCTTTTCAAGTCTAGTGTCCAAGGGAAAAATGAGGTATCAAACCTACTTGATGCTTATTGCTTGGCTTCAGGTCAAAGAGTAAACTATGATAAATCATCGATTTTTTCAGTAAAGGGTGCCCGGAGACCCTTAGAGTGGAAATAAAGAATATACTCAATGTGCAGAATGAATCTCTCAGTGAGAAGTACTTGGGCATGCCAACAGATGTGGGACAGTCAAAGAATGGCACTTTCAAATATTTACGAGACAGAGTCTAGGAAAGGATAAAAGGATGGATGGAGAAACTTTTATCTGTTGCCGGAAAGGAGGTTCTAATAAAGTCTGTGGCCCAGGCCATACCCGTTTTTTCGATGTCTTGTTTCAGGCTTCCGAGGGGCCTTTGTGATAGCATCACTTCTCTTATCCGTCAGTTTTGATGGGGAAGCAAGAGGGGCAAGAGAAAACCATGTTGGGTAGCGTGGGATTTGATGACTCGATCAAAAAGTCTGGGAGGATTGGGATTCCGGGACATCGAGATCTTCAACTTGGCACTTCTGTCCAGACAAGTGTGGAGACTATTGAACGATACCTCTTCTTTGAGTGCACAAATTCTTAAAGCAGTTTATTTTCCACAAGGCTCTGTCCTAGACGCTCAATTAGGCCCTCATCCTTCACAGATCTGGCGTTCTATACTTGATGGGAGGGATGTTATCACCCAAGGGGCGATCAAAAGAATTGGGGATGGAGCGTCCACGCACATATGGAACCAAAGTTGGATTCCTCGGAATGGACTGATGCGGCCGATTATGTCTCTGTTGGATGATCCACCACAGATGGTTTCAGAGTTGATTGATCACACTGCGGCTGAATGGCGGGAGGACCTGGTCAGACAGGTTTTCATACCACTTGATGCTGAGGCTATCTTACAGATTCCATTATGCACTCGACAGGTGGAAGATTTTTGGGCATGGAATGATGATCCCAAGGGACGCTTCTCCGTACGGTCAGCCTACAGGATGATTGTCAGAATCAAGATCGGGCGCGAGGCATGGCTAGAAGAATGGGAGGATCCTTCAAACTCCGAAGCTGAGATGACGGGGTGGAACTCCCTCTGGAAGGTGGCAGTACCACCGAAACTGAGATTTTTCACATGGCGATTGGCGCAACACTCGCTCCCGACGGGTGACGTTCTAAACCATCGGCACATGGCAACTTCGAGTGTTTGCCCACTTTGCGGAGGGCAGGACAGCTGGCACCATTCCTTGCTGGATTGTAGTGCGTCCCGCTGTGTTTGGGCTCTGTCTGATGGCGAGTTGGTCGAGCATATGTTAGCAACAACGGAGCCAGACGCAAGACTATGGCTTTTTGCCATGAGAGTGTCACTTCCAACAGAGCAGTTTACTTTGATGATCGTCACCTTATGGGCTATATGGAGTTCAAGACGGAATGCCATACATGAAGAGATCTTCCAGACCCCTTTTGCCACGGACAATTACATCAAATCTTACTTATCAGATATAGAATTCTTGAAGAAGGAGAGAACACAGGTGACTGCGATATCACGGCCGGCGACGTGGGTGCCGCCACCTGCTGACCACTTCAAGTTCAATGTGGACGCAACTGTGTCTCATTCGGGCACTTTTGGTGCAGTTGGAGTAATCTGCAGGGATGCTGGGGGGCTATTTATGGGAGCTTCGTCACTCACCTTGAGGGGCCTTCGTGACCTTCAGGTGCTCGAAACACTAGCTATTCGGGAGGCGTTAGCACTCTTAGAGGATCTCTATCTCAACCAAATTATGGTCGCCTCGGATTGCAAGGTGGCGATTGATGCGATCAGGGAAGGAAGCCTAGCAAATTTCGGTGCTATTGTCCAGGAGATCAAGGCTAGAGCAGCAACCTTTATTTCATGTTCCTTTAGTCATGAGTATAGGACCTCCAACACGGAGGCCCATAATCTCGCAAAGTGCTTTATCTTTAGGGTTTGGCCGTCACACCTGGCTCGGCCAGCCCGGCGACCTTGTCTTTGTACCCATGAACATTCTTATTCAGTAATAAAGTTTTGCGAGATTCTAAAAAAAATCCATGGCGCTGGCAGCGCCTGCACGCCGTCCACGCCACCGATCGTCGCCGTGTCAAGCATCCACTGCCTCCTCGCGACGGATAAGTACCCCCACAACACCCAGGACGAACCCTAGCGACCTCCCAATTCTGCCATCTCCCTCGCCCGCTCTCTCCTCCGCACGAGTCCGAAGCACTGCCGCCATGGTCTCCGTCGATCCCGCGGCCACCGAGTCCTCCTCGCCTCGCTGATATGTCTAGGGGATCCGTCATCGTCTGCTCCGTCTTCCTTGCCCACGAGCTCAAGCCCGGAGCCTCCACATCGACTCGATCGACGCCATCATCTTCCTCGGCCGTCGCCGTTGTTCTTCACCGATCCGTCACCTCTGCAGCTCCTAAGCCACCAACGGGCCTCTGTGTGCCTTCATGGTGAGTTCCTCGTCACTTCCCCTCTTGCCATGCATAGATTCCATGCCTCCTGTTGCTGCTGCCATGGTCGCCGGAGATCAGTGTCGCCACCATGTTAACCGTCACTGCTATTGTGCTCCTTTGGCCCAACCAAGTGCGCCACCCCGCTCGCGGTCTTGCGTAGAAGCTGCTCGTGCCCTTGGTGCGTCACCTGCGTGCTCGTGGCTTCGATCTACATCGAGCCCAAGGCCCTGCGTGCATTGGTGACGCCTCCGCGTGTGCCTGCTTGTGCGTGGCCTCGCCTCTCTGCCCGCGCCAGCCGGCCGGGGCCGCTGCTTGCCGGGGCCATGCCTTGCTTGGCCGCTCGCGCCTGCTAGCTTGGCCGCCAGCAGCTGCTGCCGATACTGCCCGTTGCTGCTTGCTGCCTCTGCCGCTGAGCTGATGCTCTGCCGCCGCTGTGTTCTGTAGTTGCTCTGCTCCTTTGCTAGTTGTGGTGATAGTGATACTGCCCCTAGCTGTTGCTTGCTACTCTTGCCCACTACTGCAAGTTGTTGGCCGTGGCCACCATGCACTCTCGTGCATGCGTGCCCAAGCACACCAGTGGCCGGTTTGGGCCCTGTTTAAGACTAGATGCTAATTAGTGGTTAGGTTAGTACAGATGACATGTGGGTTCCCTGAGATTAAAATAAATAACCAAAGTCAATTTAGTTACTTTCAATGACAGCTGGGTCCCGCGGTACTGTTTATATGTTGACCAATCAACCCTTGAATGGGTCAACCCATCCCCATTGGCCCCACTGTCATACGCTGTGGCTAGAATGGCACTAGGTGACAAGAGTATTTCCTATTTTAATTTCGATTTAATAATAAAATCAGAAATTTCATAAAATGGTTTAAAGCTTTGAAAATTAATATAAAAATATCCGTAACTCGGATGAAAATACTTTGTACATGAAAGTTGCTCAGAACGACGAGACGAAACCGAATACGCAGTCCGTTCGTCCGCCACACATCCCTAGCATATCGAACATGCAACTTTCCCCCTCCGATTCATCTGTCCGAAAACGCGAAACACCGGGGATATTTTCCTGGATGTTTCCCCCCTTCACCGGTACCACCTCATACCGCGCTAGGGCACCCCTAGCACCGCTACTTGTCATGTCATGCATCGCCATGCATTTGTTTGCTTAATATTTATTGTTTCTTCCACCTCTTCTCTCGCTAGACACCGAGACTGACACCGTGCTACCCAGTACGACTACGGTGTTGACGACCCCTCTCTCTTGCCAGAGCAACCAGGCAAGCCCCCCCCCCCTTGATCACCAGATATCGCCTACTCTTCTCTCTACTGCTTGCATTAGAGTAGTGTAGCATGTTACTGCTTTCCGTTAATCCTATTATGATGCATAGCCTGTCATTGTTGCTACAACTGTTGATACCTTACCTGTAATCCTAAATGCTTAGTATAGGATGCTAGATTATCATCAGTGGCCCTACATTCTTGTCAGTCTGCCATGCTATACTATCGGGCCATGATCACGTCGAGTGTTGATCACGGGTATATTATATACTTTATACATATAAATGTCATGACTAAAGTCGGGTCGGCTCGTTGAGTACCCGCAAGTGATTCCGATGTTGGGGGTTGAAGGGGCAGGTGGTTCCACCCAGGTAGTGGTGGGCCTAGGTTCCCGACTGCCCCTGACTGTTACTTTGAGGCGGAGCGACAGGGAAGGCGGAGATCACCTAGGTGAGAGGTGGGCCTGGCCCTGGTTGGCGTTCTCGGTTACTTCAAAATAACACGCTTAACGAGATCTGCGTATTTGATTTGAGTCTGGCTACTGGCCTATACGCACTAACCAACTACGCAGGGACAGTTATGGGCACTCGACCTCGTGGTATCAGCCGAAGCCTTCGTGACGTCAGCGACTAAGCGACGCGCGCCGGGTTGGACCGCGTAACGCAACTTCCTTTGTAATGGAGGTTGCTAGGTCTGCTCACTGGCCGCGTATGCAACGTGCAGGTGTGCAATGAGCGATGGGCCCAGACCCCTGCGCGCATAGGATTTAGACCGGCGTGCTGACCTCTTTGTTGTGCCTAGGTAGGGCTGCGACGTGTTGATCTTCCGAGGCCGTGCATGACCCAGAAAAGTGTGTCCGGACAAAGGGGGTCGAGTGAAGGAAATATGCCCTAGAGGCAATAATAAAGTTATTATTTATTTCCTTATATCATGATAAATGTTTATTATTCATGCTAGAATTGTATTAACCGGAAACATAATACATGTGTGAATACATAGACAAACAGAGTGTCACTAGTATGCCTCTACTTGACTAGCTCGTTGATCAAAGATGGTTATGTTTACTAACCATAGACATGAGTTGTCATTTGATTAACGGGATCACATCATTAGGAGAATGATGTGATTGACTTGACCCATTCCGTTAGCATAACACTTGATCGTTTAGTTTGTTGCTATTGCTTTCTTCATGACTTATCCATGTTCCTATGACTATGAGATTATGCAACTCCCGTTTACCAGAGGAACACTTTGTATGCTACCAAACGTCACAACGTAACTGGGTGATTATAAAGATGCTCTACAGGTGTCTCCGAAGGTACTTGTTGGGTTGGCGTATTTCGAGATTATGATTTGTCAATCCGATTGTCGGAGAGGTATCTCTGGGCCCTCTCGGTAATGCACATCACTTAAGCCTTGCAAGCATTGCAACTAATGAGTTAGTTGCGAGATGATGTATTACGGAACGAGTAAAGAGACTTGCCGGTAACGAGATTAAACTGGGTATTGAGATACCGACGATCGAATCTCGGACAAGTAACATACTGATGACAAAGGGAACAACATATGTTGTTATGCGGTTTGACCGATAAAGTTCTTCGTAGAAAATGTGGGACCCAATATGAGCATCTAGGTTCCGCTATTGGTTATTGACCGGAGACATGTCTCGGTCATGTCTACATAGTTCTCGAACCCGTAGGGTCCGCCCGCTTAAAGTTTCAGTGACGATTGTATTATGAGTTTATGTGATTTGATGTACCGAAGGTAGTTCGGAGTCCCGTATGAGATCGGCGACATGACGAGGAGTCTCAAAATGGTCGAGACGTAAAGATCGATATATTGGATGACTATATTCGGACATCGGAAAGGTTTCGAGTGATTCGGGTATTTTTGGGGGTACCGGGGAGTTACGGGAATACGAGAACGAAGTAATGGGTCTCATGGGCCAAGTGATGGAAGAGAGGAGGCAGGGCGCGCGGCCCCCCTAGCCCAAACCGAATTGGACTAGGGGGCCGACCCTCCTTTCCTCCTTCTCCTTCCTTCTCCTTCTCCTCCTTCCTTTCCTCCTCCTAGTAGGAGTAGGAAAGGGAAGTCCTACTCCTACTAGGAGGAGGACTCCTCCTCCTGGCGCGCCCATAGAGGACCGGCCGGCCTCCCCCTTGCTCCTTTATATACAGGGGCAGGGGGGCACATCTAGACACACAAGTTGATAAGTTGATCTCTGCCAGCCGTGTGCGGTGCCCCCCTCCACCATATTCCACGTCGGTCATATCGTAGCGGTGCTTAGGCGAAGCCCTGCGTCGGTAGCAACATCATCACCGTCACCACGCCGTCGTGCTGACGGAACTCTCCTGTGAAGCTCTACTGGATCGGAGTTCGCAGGACGTCATCGAGCTGAACGTGTGCTGAACTCGGAGGTGCCGTGCGTTCGGTACTTGGATCAGTCGGATCATGAAGATGTACGACTACATCAACCGCATTGTGCTAACGCTTCCGCTTTCGGTCTACGAGGGTACGTGGACAACACTCTCCCCTCTCATTGCTATGCATCACCATGATCTTGCGTGTGCGTAGGAAATTTTTGAAATTGCTACGTTCCCCAACAGTGGCATCCGAGCCGGGTTTTATGTGTTATTGTAATATGCACGAGTAGAACACAAGTGAGTTGTGGGTGATATAAGTCATACTGCTTACCAGCATGTCATACTTTGGTTCGGCGGTATTGTTGGATGTAGCGGCCCAGACCGACATTACGCGTACGCTTACGCGAGACTGGTTTTACCGCCGTGCTATTCACACAGATGACTAGCGGGTGTCAGTTTCTCCAACTTTAGTTGAACCGAGTGTGGCTACGCCCGGTCCTTGAGAAGGTTAAAACATCACTAACTTGACAAACTGTCGTTGTGGTTTTCGATGCGTAGGTAAGAACGGTTCTTGCTAAGCCCGTAGCAGCCACGTAAAACTTGCAACAACAAAGTAGAGGACGTCTAACTTGTTTTTGAAGGGCATGTTGTGATGTGATATGGTCAAGACGTGATGAGATATAAGTTGTTGTATAAGATGATCATGTTTTTTTGAAGTTATCGGCAACTGGCAGAAGTCTTATGGTTGTCTCTTTATTGCATAAGATGCAAGCGCCAAATAATCGCTTTACAATTATCGCTATGCGATAGCAATAGTTGCAAGAGCAATAGTTGGCGAGACGACCATGTGACGACACATTGATATAGATCAAGATGATGGAGATCATGGTGTCATGCTGGTGACGATGGAAATCATGCCGATGTTTTGGAGATGGAGATCAAAGGCACAAGATGATGATGGCCATATCATGTCACATATTTTGATTGCATGTGATGTTTATCTTTTATGCATCTTATCTTGCTTTAATTGATGGTAGCATTATAAGATGATCTCTCACTAAATTTCAAGATAAAAGTGTTCTCCCTGAGTATGCACCGTTGCCAAAGTTCGTCGTGCCCAGACACCATGTGATGATCGGGTGTGATAAGCTCTACGTCCATCTACAACGGGTGCAAGCCAGTTTTGCACACGTAGAATACTCAGGTTAAACTTGACGAGCCTAGCATATGCAGATATGGCCTCGGAACACTGAGACTGAAAGGTCGAGCGTGAATCATATAGTAGATATGATCAACATAGTGATGTTCACCATTGAAAACTACTCCATTTCACGTGATGATCGGTTATGGTTTAGTTGATTTGGATCACGTGATCACTTAGAAGATTAGAGGGATGTCTTTGCATGATTAATTGAACTTTAATTTATCATGAACTTAGTCCTGATAGTATTTGCATATCTATGTTGTAGATCAATAGCTCGCGTTATTACTTCCCTATGTTTTATATGTGTTCCTAGAGAAAACTAAGTTGAAAGATGTTAGTAGCAATGATGCGGATTGGATCCATGATTCGAGGTTTATCCTCATTGATGCGCAGAAGAATTATGTCCTTAATGCACCACTAGGTGATAGACCTATTGCAGGAGCAGATGCAGATGTCGTGAACGTTTGACTAGCTCAATATGATGACTACTTGATAGTTTAGTGCACCATGCTTAACAGCTTAGAATCGGGACTTCAAAGACGTTTTGAACATCATGGATCATATGGATGTTCCAGAAGTTGACGTTAATATTTCAAGCAAATACCTGAGTTGAGAGATATGAAGTCTCCAACAAGTTCTATAGCTAAAAGATGGAGGAGAATAGCTCAAGCAGTGAGCATGTGTTCAGATTGTCTGGGTACTACGATCGCTTGAATCAAGTGGGAGTTAATCTTCTAGATAAAATAGTGATTGACAGAATTGTCTAGTCACCATCACCAAGTTAGTAGAACTTCGTGATGAACTATAGTATGCAAGGGATGATGAAAACGATTCCCGAGCTTTTCATGATGATGAAATCGATGAAGGTAGAAATCAATAAAGAGCATCAAGTGTTGATGATTAACAAGACCACTAGTTTCAAGAAAAGGGCAAAGTGAAAAAAAGGGAACTTCAAGAAGAACAGCAAGCAAGTTGCTGCTCAAATGAACAAGCCCAAGTCTGGTCCTAAGCCTGAGACTAAGTGCTTCTACTGCAAAGGGACTGGTCACTGGAAGCGGAATTGCCCCAAGTATTTGGCGGATAAGAAGGATGGCAAAGTGAGCAAAGGTATATTTGATATACAGATTATTGATGTGTATTTTACTAGTGTTCGTAGCAACCCCTCGGTATTTGATACTAGTTCAGTTGCTAAGAATAGTAACTCGAAACGGGAGTTGCAGAATGAACAGAGACTAGTTAAGGGTGAAGTGACGATGTGTATTGGAAATGGTTCCAAGATTGATATGATCATCATGCACACTCCCTATACTTTCGGGATTAGTGTTAAATCTAAAATAAATGTTATTTGGTGTTCGTGTTGAGCATGAATATAATTGGATCATGTTTATTGCAATACGGTTATTCATGTAAGTTAGAGAATAATTGTTGTTCTATTTACATGAATAAAACCTTCTATGGTCATACACCCAATGAAAATGGTTTGTTTGATCTCGATCGTGGTGATACACATTTTCATAATATTGAAGCCAAAAGATGCAAAGTTAATAATGATAGTGCAACTTATTTGTGGCAATGCCGTTTAGGTCATATTGGTGTAAAGCGCATGAAGAAAATCCATGCTGATGGGCTTTTGGAATCACTTGATTATGAATCAGTTGATGCTTGCGAACCATGCCTCATGGGCAAGATGACTAAGACTCCATTCTCCGGAACAATGGAGTGAGCAAAATATTTGTTGGAAATCATACATATTGATGTATGTGGTCTGATGAATATTGAGGCTCGCGGCAGGTATCGTTATTCTATGATCTTCACAGATGATTTGAGCAGATATGAGTATATCTACTTGATGAAACACAAGTCTGAAACATTTGAAAAGTTCAAAGAATTTCAGAGTGAAGTGGAGAATCATCGTAACAAAAATAAAAGATTCTACGATATGATCGCAGAAGTAAAATATTTGCGTTATGAGTTTGGCCTTCAATTAAAACAATGTGAAGTAGTTTCACCACTCGCGCCACCTGGAACACCACAGTGTAATGGTGTGTCCAAACGTCGTAACCATGCTTTATTAGATATGGTGCGATCTATGATGTCTCTTACCGATTACCACTATCGTTTTGGGGTTATGCATTAGAGACATCTACATTCACATTAAATAGGGCACCATCTAAATCCGTTGAGACGACACCGTATGAACTATGGTTTGGCAAGAGATCTAAGCTGTCGTTTCTTAAAGTTTGGGACTGTGATGCTTATGTGAAAAAATTTCAACATGATAAGCTCGAACCCAAATCGAAGAAGTAAATCTTCATAGGATACCCAAAAGAAAATGTTGGGTACACCTTCTATCACAGATCCGAAGGCAAGATATTCATTGTGGAGAATGGATCCTTTCTAGAGAAGGAGTTTCTCTCGAAAAAAGTGAGTGGGAGAAAAGTAGAACTTGATGAGGTAACTGTACCTGCTCCCTTATTGAAAAGTAGTTCATCATAGAAATTTGTTCGTGTGACTGCCACACCAATTAGTGAGGAATCTAATGATGATGATCATGTAACTTCAGATCAAGTTACTACCGAACCTCGTAGGTAAATCAGAGTGAGATCCGCACCAGAGTGGTACGGTAATCCTGTTCTGGAGGTCATGTTACTTGACCATGACGAACCTACGAACTATGAGGAAGCGATGATGAGCCCAGATTCCGCGAAATGGCTTGAGGCCATGAAATCTGAGATGAGATCCATGTATAAGAACAAAGTATGGACTTTGATTGACTTGCCCAAAGATCGGTGAGCCATTGAGATTAAATGGGTCTTCAAGTGGAAGACGGACACTGATAGTAGTGTTATTATCTACAAAGCTAGAATTGTCGCAAAAAGGTTTTCGACAAGTTCAAGGTGTTGACCACGATGAGAAATTCTCACTCGTATCTATGCTTAAGTCTGTCCGAATCATGTTAGCTATTGCCGCATTTTATGAAATCTGGCAAATGGATAAACAAAATTGCATTCCTTAATAGAATTTATTAAAGAAGAGTTGTATATGATGCAACTAGAAGGTTTTGTCGATCCTAAAGGTACTAACAAAATATGCAAGCTCCAGCGATCCATCCATGGACTGGTGCAAGCATCTCGGAGTTGGAATATACGCTTTGATAAGTTGATCAAAGCATATAGTTTTATACAGACTTGCGGTGAAGCCTGTATTTACAAGAAAGTGAGTGGGAGCACTACAACATTTCTGATAAGTATATGTATGACATATTGTTGATCGAAGATGATGTAGAATTATTCTGCAAAGCATAAAGGAATGTTTGAAAGGAGTTTTTTTTTCAAAGAAAGACCTCGGTGAAGCTGCTTACATATTGAGCATCAAGATCTATAGAGATAGATCAAGACGCTTGATAAGTTTTTCAATGAGTACATACCTTGACAAGATTTTGAAGTAGTTCAAAATGGAACAGTCAAAGAAGGAGTTCTTGCCTATGTTACAAGGTGTGAAGTTGAGTAAGACTCAAAAAAACCCGACCACGGCAGAAGATAGAGAGAGAATGCAAGTCTTTCCCTATGCCTCAGCCATAGGTTCTATAAAGTATGCCATGCTGTGTACCAGACCTATTGTATACCCTGCCCTGAGTTTGGCAAAGGAGTACAATAGTGATCTAGGAGTAGATCACTGGACATTGGTCAAAATTATCCTTAGTGGAATAAGGATATGTTTCTCGATGATGGAAGTGACAAAAGGTTCGTTGTAAAGGGTTACGTCGATGCAAATATTGACACTGATCCAGATGACTCTAAATCTCAATCTGGATACATATTGAAAGTGGGAGCAATTAGCTAGAGTAGCTCTGTGCAGAGCATTGTTGACATAGAAATTTGCAAAATACTTACGGATCTGAATGTGGTAGACCCGTTAACTAAACTTCTCTCACAAGCAAAACATGATCACACCTTAGTACTCTTTGGGTGTTAATCACATAGCAATGTGAACTAGATTATTGACTCTAGTAAACCCTTTGGGTGTTGGTCACATGTCGATGTGAACTATGGGTATTAATCACATGGTGATGTGAACTATTGGTATTAAATCACATGGCGATGTGAACTAGATTATTAACTCTAGTGCAAGTAGGAGACTGAAGGAAATATGCCCTAGATGCAATAATAAAGTTATTATTTATTTCCTTATATCATGATAAATGTTTATTATTCATGCTAGAATTGTATGAAACAGAAACATAATACATGTGTGAATACATAGACAAACAGAGTGTCACTAGTATGCCTCTACTTGACTAGCTCGTTGATAAAAGATGGTTATGTTTCCTAACCATAGACATGAGTTTTCATTTGATTAACGGGATCACATCATTAGGAGAATCATGTGATTGACTTGACCCATTCTGTTAGCATAGCACTTGATCGTTTAGTTTGTTGCTATTGCTTTCTTCATGACTTATCCATGTTCCTATGACTATGAGATTATGCAACACCCATTTACCAGAGGAACACTTTGTGTGCTACCAAATGTCACAACGTAACTGGGTGATTATAAAGGTTCTCTACAGGTGTCTCCGAAGGTACTTGTTGGGTTGGCGTATTTCGAGATCAGGATTTGCCACTCCGATTGTCGGAGAGGTATCTCTGGGCCCTCTCGGTAATGCACATCACTTAAGCCTTGCAAGCATTGCAACTAATGAGTTAGTTGCGGGATGATGTATTACAGAACGAGTAAAGAGACTTGCCGGTAACGAGATTGAACTGGGTATTGAGATACCGACGATCGAATCTCGGGCAAGTAACATACCGATGACAAAGGGAACAACATATGTTGTTATGCGTCTGACCGATAAAGATCTTCGTAGAATATGTGGGAGCCAATATGAGCATCCAGGTTCCGCTGTTGGTTATTGACCGAAGACATGTCTTGGTCATGTCTACATAGTTCTCGAACCCGTAGGGTCCGCACGCTTGAAGTTTCGGTGACGATTGTATTATGAGTTTATGTGATTTGATGTACCGAAGGTAGTTCAGAGTCCCGGATGAGATCGGGGACATGACGAGGAGTCTCGAAATGGTCGAGACGTAAAGATCGATATATTGGACGACTATATTCGGACATCGGAAAGGTTCCGAGTGATTCGGGTATTTTCGGGGGTACCGGGGAGTTACGGGAATACGAGGAACAAGTAATGGGCCTCATGGGCCAAGTGGTGGAAGAGAGGAGGCAGGGCGCGCGGCCCCCCTAGCCCAAACTGAATTGGACTAGGGGGTCGGCCCCCTTTCCCCCTTTTCCTCCTTCTCCTTCCTTCTCCTTCTCCTCCTTCCTTTCCTCCTCCTAGTAGGAGTAGGAAAGGGAAGTCCTACTCCTACTAGGAGGAGGACTCCTCCTCCTGGCGCGCCCATAGAGGGCTGGCCGGCCTCCCCCCTTGCTCCTTTATATACATGGGCAGGGGGGCACCTCTAGACACAAGTTGATCAGTTGATCTCTCCCAGCCGTGTGCGGTGCCCCCCTCTACCATATTCCACCTCGGTCATATCGTAGCGGTGCTTAGGCGAAGCCCTGCGTCGGTAGCAACATCATCACCGTCACCACGCCGTCGTGCTGACAGAACTCTCCCGTGAAGCTCTGCTGGATCAGAGTTCACGGGACGTCATCGAGCTGAACGTGTGCTGAACTCGGAGGTGCCTTCTGTTCGGTACTTGAATCGGTCGGATCGTGAAGACGTACGACTACATCAACCGTGTTGTGCTAACGCTTCTGCTTTCGGTCTACGAGGGTATGTGGACAACACTCTCCCCTCTCGTTGCTATGCATCACCATGATCTTGCGTGTGCGTAGGACATTTTTGAAATTTCTACGTTCCCCAACATCGAGCGTGTTGGGAAATGTGGTGCACCCCTGCAGGGAAGTTAATCTATTCGAATAGCCGTGATCTTCGGTAACAGGATGACTTGGAGTTGTACCTTGACCTTATAACATCTAGAACCGGATACTTATTAAAACACACCCTTCCAAGTGCCAGATACAACCGGTGATTGCTCTCTCACAGGGCGATGAGGGGAGGATCATCGGTTAGGATTATGCTATGCGATGTTACTTGGTGAACTTACCATCTACTGTCTTCCTCTGCTGCAAGATGGAGGTTACCAGAAGCGTAGTCTTCGATACGACTAGCTATCCCTCTCTTATTCCGGCATTCTACAGTTCAGTCCACATATGTTACCCCCTTTTCTATTTGATACCAATGCATACATATGTTGTGTAGCTCCTTGCTTGCGAGTACTTTGGACAAGTACTCACGGTTGCCTTGCTCCCCCTTTTCCCCTTTCCTATACCCAATTACTGCGACCAGACGTTGGAATCCGGGAGCCATACGCCACTGCCGATGACGACTACTACTACTCGGGAGGTGCCTACTACTACGTGCAGGCCACTGACGACGACCAGGAGTAGTTTAGGAGGATCCCAGGCAGGAGGCCTGCGCCTCTTTCGATCTGTATCCCAGTTTGTGCTAGCCTTCTTAAGGCAAACTTGTTTAACTTATGTCTGTACTCAGATATTGTTGCTTCCGCTGACTCATGTATGATCGAGCTCTTGTATTCGAGCCCTCGAGGCCCCTGGCTTGTAATATGATGCTTGTATTACTTATTTTTCTTTGTAGACTTGTGTTGTGATATCTTCCCGTGAGTCCCTGATCTTGATCGTACACGTTTGCGTGTATGATTAGTGTACAGTCGAATCGGGGGCGTCACACCCAGGCGGGCCCTGGTGGTTTGTGCCCACCTCGGTGGCCTCCTGCACCGCCTCTTTGCTCTATAAATACTCCGAAAATCCAAAACCCCTAGGGGAGTCGACGAAACACAATTCTAGCTGCCGCAAATTCCAGAAGCACCAGATCCAATCTAGAGACCATCACAGAGGAGTTCATCATCCTCATTGGTGCCTCTCTGATGATGCGTGATTAGTTCATTGTAGACCTACAGGTCTGTAGGCAGTAGCTAGATGGCTTCCTCTCTCTCTTTTGATTCTCAATACAATGGTCTCTTGGAGATCTATTTTATGTAACTCTTTTTGTGGTGTGTTTGTTGGGACCCGATGAACTTTGAGTTTATGATCAGATCTATTTTATCCATGAAAGTTATTTGAGTTTTGATCTCTTATATGCATGATTGCTTATAGCCTCGTATTTCTTCTTCGAATCTTTTGTTTAGTTAGGCCAACTAGAATGATTTTTCTGGCCATGGGAAGAGGTGCTTTGTGATGGGTTCGATCTTACGGTGCTCAATCCCAGTGACAGAAGGGGACATGACACGTATGTATCATTGGTATTAAGGATAACAAGATGGGGTCTATTCCAACATGAATAGATCTTGTGTAACATCCCAAATTTTCAATTTGGAATGTTATACAATAGACCATCACTGCATAACATATTTTATTGCATTTTGGTTGATCTTAGAAATTTCACGCAACTCAAGGACCCTCGGAGAGAGTTGGGGATTTCATTATTTTCATATTTGAGTTTTCTCAAATTTTGAAAATAGGATCATTTGATTTTATTTATTTTATCTTCAATTATTTCTATTATAAAAATATGAGAGAGGGAATAAAATTACTTTCCCAAAATAAAGAAATATTGAGGATTTAATAATAAAATCAAATAAGATTTTATTTTGGTTTTATTTGCTATTTTATTTGAATTTAGGAAAAATGCGCGTTTTTCAAAATTGTATTTAGGCCCCAAATAAATGTTCATCCTGCGCGGCTTGATTTTAGAAGTCGGGGAAAATTTATTTCAGGATTTTTGGAGTCCTTTTAGTATTCCTTTTGTTTTTTTTTCTGAGCGTAATTATTAAAAAAACGTGAACCGACCTATGGGCCGTATCCGGTCAGGACTCTCTGGCCGGGCTTTATATAGCGCCGCCCTGGGCCGCCTCAGCCTACCCGCCGCCTCCCCAAACCCTAGCCTTGCCGCGCCCCAGCCGCCGCCGCCGGACCCGCCCGCCGAGGTTGACCCGTCGCCGGTTTTTTTTCGGTTTTTTTAGATTCGATTTTTTAGATAGATCTTTTTTTCTCGGTTTAGTTATTTAGCGAGCGTTCGCTCGTTCGTTCGTTTTAATGAACGCGTTCATTGTTTAGATCCAGATAACGAACATTCATTCGTTAATTTGTTCGTCGTTTTTCTTTTCTCGGATTAAATCCGCAATTTTTCTGATCGCGATTCCTGATGCGATTTTCGTTTTAGTATAATTTTTCGCTCGTTTATCGGAATCAGGCGATTCAAGCGCCTGGAGTTTCGTCTCGAAACCCTCTTTCCATTTAACCAACTCAAACAAGTTTTTGCCTCTGTAAAATTTGACCTAGATCCAGAATAGTAAACGAAGCCCGTTTCTTTTGCCGTTTGTCTTTCGTTGCTTCATTCGATTTGATTCTCTTTGTCAACCAGAGTTCTTAAGTTGAACTTTCTGGTTAGATCTCTTATTTCAGTTTTACCTGTGCATTAGTTGAGTACTTATTGTATGCTTGTTCATTTGCGATAGGGTACCCGGAGTGCGCTGATGAAGCTATGTACCTAGGGTAGGGTCATGGACCTATCCTAACTGCCCTACCCAAGGACATCTCTAGAAGAAACCACCTTCCAATTGACTTGGAGGTGTTCCACTTGACAGACTCGAAGACGCTCGACCAAGAAACAATCACTCGACCAAGATCCAACCACTCGACGGCCAGGAGACCTGAAGTCACTCCGCACGCTAACGGTCGGTCATTAAGTAGCTTTTATGGTCATCATAGCACTTTATTACTAGCGTTACCAGTAACGCTCTGCCTTAATGTACATTGAACCCTTTGTAACGTGGGCTGGCCGGGGTCCTGGCGCACTCTATATAAGCCACCCCCTCCTCCGAGACAAGGGTTCGCACCTCTGTGACTCATACTCACATAATCCAGTCGACTGCCTCCGGGCTCCAAGACGTAGGGCTATTACTTCCTCCAAGAAGGGCCTGAACTCGTAAACCTTGCGTGCTTACAACTTCTCCATAGCTAAGATCTTGCCTCTCCATACTTACCCCCTACACTACCGTCAGACTTAGAACCATGACAGTTGGCGCCCACCGTGGGGCAGGTGTTTTGAGTTTGTTGGAGGAGTTGCGACCTTTTCCGACCCGAATCATCATGGTTTTCGGCGGAGTTTCGGTGGAGGGCCGCGAGATCCGTCTCGGCGCGCTCAAGTTCATCGTCGACGACTCAGCTTGGCTCCAGGAGGCTCCGCTCGACGTGGACGCACTCCCTGCTCGCGGGGCAACGCACTTTAGCGTGTGCATCCATGGTGTTCTCCTGCGACAACCGTCGACCCCCTACCGGTCGGCTCCTATGTTGTCCTCCCTCACCGTTTCCCGCCGGTGCAAGCGCTCCGGTCAGTCAAGACTTCAGCGATGGGTGAGGCATGCGGTGGCACGTCAGTCGGCCACCCCTCAAGTCGCGGCAATCGAGCCCGACGAATCCCTCTACGGCTTGTTCGGCCTGTCGACTGGCTCCGCAGAGACCGCATCCGAGTGCGACAACAGCGATCCGGCGGCGGAGGTTCTGATGGTCGATGGACCACCCAGTCCTCCCGGTTTTCCCCGCACCGACGGAGGCGCAGGTGGAGGCGACCCGCCGCGTCTCCATGAGGAGTATCTTCCCGAGCCTCTCACATCGCTACAGAGAGAAGAACTTCGCCGCCGGAACATGGATGCACTGCACACTCCTATCATTGGAGAAACCCCCGAGGCTCGCGCCTTGGAGGACGCACGCCTGGCAAACTTTGCCGAGCACACTCGACTGGAGAACCTCCAGCGAGCATGCGCGACAACGGGTTCCCGAATCCAGTCGACGTCAGCTCTTCCCGCCCCCGCAGGTATATCAAACTCCGATTCAGAATTTAGCAGCTGCGGCCCGTATAGCGGAGTCGATTCAGCCTTCCCAGTCGGAGGCTGGCAGAGGCTTGCTGCAGATCAGAGCGTTACTCCGGGCAGCAGGAGATCAGAATTCCGCTGTTTCTCAGTCGCGGAATAGGATTCACAGCAGATCCGTTGCTGCAAACACAGTCCAGTCAGCTCACAGCCCGAGATCACCCCCGAGGCGTGAGGGACGTGGAGACCAGCGTGACCAGTATGGGAACCATGAGCAGTATGATCACCGAGTCGATCGTGATGGTCGACGTCGAGTGCCCACGCCTCCCCTGAGGAGCGGGTCGTATGTGCCTCACCAGCAGGATGACAGGCGCCCTCATAGTGGTGGGCGAAGGATTCCAGTCGACCCCAGAGGGCCAGGCTTTGACGCGAGATCCATTCTCGTCCAGGGTTTGGTCGATAGGAACAGGGCTCATCGAGAAGGTCACGACAGAGATGCACCTACCAGCAGCAGAGTACATGTTTCGGGGCCAGAGTGCTTTAGTAGAGCCATCAGGGCCGCTATGATTCCTTCCAACTTCAGGTTGGTGACTGGAGTCAGTAAGTTCACTGGCGAGTCCAAGCCCGATACTTGGCTTGAAGATTACCGAGTGGCCGTCCAGATCGGCGGCGGCAATGATGAAGTGGCCATGAAGCACCTGCCTCTCATGTTGGTGGGCTCGGCCAGAGCGTGGCTGAACCAGTTAGCGCCTAGCAGCATTTACACTTGGGAGGATCTCTCCCGAGTGTTCGTCACCACATTTGAAGGCACGTGCAAGCGACCGGCAGGGCTGACGGAACTGCGGTCTTGTGTACAGAAGCCGAATGAAACTTTGAGGGATTACATCCATATGTGGATCACGTTACATCACTCGGTGGAGAATGTGCCTGACCACCAAGCAGTTTGTGCCTTCAAGGAAGGCGTCAAGTATAGAGAACTGAATTTGAAATTCGGTCGAACCGGGGATATGTCCCTGAATCGGATGATGGAGATTGCCACCAAATACGCTAATGGCGAAGATGAGGATCGACTCAGGAGTGGCAAACTCAAGTCAGTCGCCCAAGAACCCGGAGGCAATTCCAATCGGAAACAGAAGCAGAAAGCCGAGCCAGCGGCTCCCGGGGAAGCCTTGGCTTTAACCCAAGGAAAGTTTAAAGGGAAACCTAAAGGGCCTTGGAACCCCAAAAAGGTTAAAGACCAGGACGGAAATGATGTGTTGGACTTGCCATGTCTCGTCCACACAAATAAAGATGAAGAGGGTAATTTCATTTACCCGAAACATACCACTCGACAGTGTCGACTCTTGATCCAGCAGTTCCAGGGCAAGCAGCCCAAAAGTAAGGAAAAGGAGTCGGACAAGGTCGAGGACAAAGAGGACAGTGACGACGGATACCCTCAAGTCAATTCCACCTTGATGATTTTTGCTGATGTTGAGAGCAAAAGTCGACTGAAAGTCATCAACCGAGAGGTGAATATGGTTGCTCCGGTGACACCAAGTTATTTGAAATGGTTCCAGACTGCCATCACGTTCGACCAGTCCGATCACCCAACGCATATTGCCACCCCTGGGAGGCAAGCTCTGGTAGTCGACCCAGTGGTTGAAGGCACTCGACTGACCAAAGTCTTGATGGATGGTGGCAGTGGTTTGAACATATTGTATGCTGAGACGTTGAAAGGGATGGGCATTCCGATGTCCAGACTCAGTGCCAGCAACATGAGTTTCCATGGAGTCATTCCTGGGAAGAAGGCTGAATCACTCGGCCAGATTGCTCTTGATGTGGTTTTCCGTGATTCCAAGAATTACCGCAAAGAGAAGTTGACATTTGAAGTTGTAGACTTCCAGAGTGCCTACCACGCTATTTTGGGCAGGCCGGCTTATGCACGCTTCATGGCCCGACCGTGTTATGTGTATCTCAAATTGAAGATGCCTGGCCCCAAAGGTGTGATCACTATTACGGGCAATCGGAAGAAAGCGGAAGAATGTTTTCAGAAAGGTTCGAAGATCGCCGACGCTCAGATGGCAGTGGTGGAGTTGCAGGAATACCAGAAGACTGTAGACCCGAGTGATTTGTTGTGAGCCAAGAAGCCCGCTACGGAGTCAGCTTTTCAGTCGACTGGCGATACAAAGACAGCTCATATCCACCCGACCGACCCCAGCGCTGCTCCAACTCATATCTCGACAACACTCGACTCCAAATAGGAACAAGCGCTCATCCAGTTCCTCCGTGAGAACTGGGACATTTTCGCATGGAAGCCCTCTGACATGCCGGGTGTTCCCAGGGAGCTGGCTGAGCGCCGCCTAAGAGTCGACTCAAAAATAAAACCTGTCAAGGAACATCTCCGACGGTCCGCCATCCAGAAGAGAAAGGCCATTGGCGAAGAGGTAGCTCGGCTCTTAGCGGCAGAGTTCATCCAAGAAATCTACCACTCCGAGTGGCTCGCCAATGTCATCATGGTCCCCAAGAAGGACAAGTCACTTCGCATGTGCATTGACTTTAAACATATCAATCGGACCTGCCCGAAAGATCATTTTCCTCTCCCCCGCATCGACCAGATAGTCGACTCGACTGCGGGATGTGAGCGACTGTCTTTTTTAGATGCCTATTCCGGGTACCATCAGATCCGTCTGTATGGACCTGACGAGATCAAAACAGCTTTCATCACTCCATTCGGGTGCTTCTGTTATGTTACCATGCCATTCGGCCTCAAGAATGCCGGAGCCACATTCATGAGGATGATTCAGAAGTGTTTGCTCACCCAAATCAGTCAGAATGTGGAGGTGTACATGGATGATATTGTGGTCAAGTCACGGAAGGGTTCCGACCTACTGACTGACCTTGCTGAAACCTTTGCCAACCTCAGAAGGTTTGATATCAAGCTTAATCCATCAAAATGCACATTCGGGGTTCCTGGCGGAAAGTTACTCGGTTTTCTCGTTTCCGAACGGGGAATCGATGCTAATCCAAAAAAAGTCGGTACTATACTCCGAATGAAAAGTCCTGTGCGAGTGCACGATGTTCAGAAGCTTACTGGTTGCTTGGCCGCCCTAAGTCGATTCATATCTCGTCTCAGTGAAAAGGCATTACCTCTTTACCGATTGATGAAGAAGTCTGACAAGTTCAAGTGGACTCCTGAAGCTGACGCAGCATTCGCAGAGCTCAAAGCTCTTCTCTCCACCCAGCCGGTGCTTGCTGCCCCAATTAGCAAGGAGCCTTTGCCGCTTTACGTTGCAGCCACAGGACAAGTCGTCAGTATGGTACTTACGGTCAAGCGGGAAGAAGAAGGGAAAACTTTCAAAGTTCACCGCCCAGTGTATTATATTTCTGAAGTCTTGACCCCATCCAAGCAAAGATATCCTCATTATCAGAAGCTCGTATATGGGATTTATATGACCACAAAGAAAGTTGCCCACTACTTCTCTGATCATTCCATTACAGTCGTCAGCGATGCTCCATTGTCAGAGATCTTGCATAACAGGGTCGCAACTGGTCGAGTGGCAAAATGGGAGATTGAACTCCTTCCTCTAGATATCAAGTTTGAGGCAAAGAAAGCTATCAAGTCCCAGGCAATCGCGGATTTCGTCGCCGAGTGGATTGAACAGCAACTGCCGACTCAGGTTCACTCGGAGCATTGGACCATGTTCTTTGATGGTTCAAAGATGCTAAATGGTTCCGGAGCCGGAGTGGTGTTGGTCTCCCCCAGAGGAGATAAACTCAGATATGTTCTTCAAATCTACTTTGATTCCTCTAACAACGAGGCAGAACATGAAGCACTTTTATATGGGTTGCGCATGGCCATTTCACTCGGCGTCCGTCGCCTCATGGTCTATGGCGACTCAGATTTGGTGGTCAATCAAGTGATGAAGGAATGGGACGTCAGAAGTCCAGCCATGACTGGTTACTGCAATGCAGTGAGAAAGCTGGAGAAGAAATTCGAGGGGTTAGAGCTTCATCACATACCCCGACTGAAAAATCAAGCAGCTGATGATCTGGCAAAAATAGGTTCCAAAAGAGAAGCCATTCCTAGCAATGTGTTTTTGGAACACATCCACACACCATCAGTCCAGGAGGATCCCTTCACTGAAGAGGCCCCGCAGCCAAAAAGTGCCACGGATCCGACTGAAGTTGAAGTTCCAGCTGTGGTCGACCTGATCATGGAAGTCTTAGTTATCACTCCCGTCTGGACAGAACCATACATTGCGTACATCCTAAGGAAAGAACTCCCAGAAGACGAAGAAGAGGCTCGACAGATCGTTCGTCGATCCAAGGCCTTTACAGTCATAAAGGGACAGTTATATAGAGAAAGCGCGACTGGGGTCGGCCAGAAGTGTATTACACCAGAAGAAGGTCAGATGATCCTTAACAATATCCACTCGGGGACCTGTGGTCACCACGCGTCCTCTCAGACCATTGTGGCTAAAGCATACCGAGCGGGGTTCTACTAGCCAAGAGCCAATGAGATGGCCAAAGAGATAGTCGACAAATGTGAAGGATGTCAGTATTACTCCAATATGCCACACAAGCCCGCGTCAGCCCTGAAAACCATTCCACTCGTCTGGCCTTTCGCTGTTTGGGGGTTGGACATGGTTGGACCACTGAGAACAGGCAGGAGCAGCTTCACTCATGTGCTGGTAGCAGTCGACAAGTTCACCAAATGGATTGAAGCCAAGCCTATCAAGAATCTTGATGCTTGCACCGCTATCAGTTTCATCGGAGAGTTGATATTAAGATATGGAGTTCCACACAGCATCATCACCGACAACGGGTCAAACTTCGATTCCGACAAATTCAGGGCCTTTTGCGCCTCTCAGGGCACTCGGGTCGACTATGCTTCGGTCGCTCACCCCCAGTCGAATGGGCAAGCAGAAAGGGCAAACAGCCTAATTCTCAAAGGACTGAAACCCCGATTGATGCGCGATCTCAAGCACGCAGCAGGTGCATGGGTCGACGAGCTTCCATCAGTCCTTTGGGGATTGAGGACAACCCCGAATCGATCGACCGGAAGAACCCCATTCTTTCTGGTCTACGGGGCCGAGGCAGTCTTACCGAGTGACCTGCTTCACAATGCTCCCAGAGTCGAGCTCTACTCAGAAGATGAAGCAGAACAAGCCCAGCAGGACGCAGTCGACCTCCTAGAAGAAGAAAGGGAAATGGCCTTGATTCGATCGACCATCTATCAGCAAGACTTGCGTCGATTCCATGCCAGAAACGTGAAGAGCCGAGCCTTCCAAGAAGGAGACTTAGTCCTCTGAGTGGATCAGCAGAAACCACACAAGCTCGCTCGTACTTGGGAAGGCCCCTTCATAGTCACCAGAGTCCTCCACAATGGAGCATACCACCTCTACAATGTCGATCGCCAGATTGATGAGCCACGAGCCTGGAATGCGGAGCTACTTCGCCCCTTTTATACTTGAATTCTCACTCGGATGAGATGTAATAAGAAAAACTCTTGTATTTTATTTATCAAAGACAAGAGCGTTATAATTTTCCCAGTGATTATTATTGTTTTTGTTTGCGTAAGAAATCCCCCAGTGGGTGGCTTAGCTGCGAATCCGCTTCGCCTAAGTTTGTAAAAACAGTTTCCTACCGAGTGGCGAGCCAGCCTCCCACTCGGGGGCTTAGCTGCGAATCCGTTTTGCCTAAGTTTGAAAAAATCCTACCGAGCGGAGAGCAATCCTCCCACTCGGGGGCTTAGCTGCAGTCCAGTACTCGCCTAAAGTTCTCTCACTGGAGACTTAGCTGCAGTCCGGCACTCGCCTAAGTTTGAAAAAATCCTACCGAGCGGAGAGCAATCCTCCCACTCGGGGGCTTAGCTGCAGTCCAGTACTCACCTAAAGTTCTCTCACTGGGAGACTTAGCTGCAGTCAGGCACTCGCCTA
>NC_041380.1:374675272-374699481 GCF_002162155.2 Triticum dicoccoides | reverse complement strand
TTCTCTCACTTAGAGACTTAGCTGCAGTCTAGCACTCGCCTAAGTTTGAAAAAATCCTACCGAGTGGAGAGAAATCCTCCCACTCGGGGGCTTAGCTGCAGTCTAGTACTCGCCTAAGTTCTCTCACTTAGAGACTTAGCTGCAGTCCGGCACTCGCCTAAGTTTAAAAAATCCTACCAAGTGGAGAGCAGTCCTCCCACTCGGGGGCTTAGCTGCAGTCCAGTACTCGCCTAAGTTCTCTCACATAGAGACTTAGCTGCAGTCCGGCACTCGCCTAAGTTTGAAAAAAATCCTACCGAGTGGAGAGCAATCCTCCCACTCGGGGGCTTAGCTACAGTCCAGAACTCGCCTAAGTACGAAACACATCTCATTCCTCAAGGACGACGAGGGGCAGGTCGACTGCCACCTTCTCCTGGGGAGCTTCGCCACAAATACAATGCGCGATTCATCCCGCTCTACAATAACGAAGTGCGGGTCGACTGCCACCTTCTCCTGGAGAGCTTTGCCACAAATACAAGACATGGGTTGACTGCTTCCCTCTCCTTCGGAGCTGCGCTGCGAATGCAAAAGTTGTCTCGAATGAAGAATGGGTTCACTCAGCAGGAGATTCATAAATATATTCAACAGTAAACCAAGTTCGAGTAAATTCCAAAGGTTCCAGATCACAGATCGAAGTACTCGGGCATGCAGCCCGAAAAAGTTTAACGGTTACAAAAACCACTCGGCATTCCGAGGCAAATTTAAGGTGGGACATAAAAGTTTGTTCACTCCGCGGGAGGAGGGCTGGCAGGCTCGACGAACTCATCCAGGTCGACGCCGTCGGCTATCCGAGTGGCTGCAGCGATGAAAGTCTCCATAAAGGTTTGGAAGTCATGCTTCTGGGTGTTGGCGACCTTGATTGCTGCCAGTTTGTCCTGTCGCATCTCCTTGCAGTGGACACGAACCAAAGACAGAGCCACGTCAGCGCCACACCGAGCAGCAGACTTCTTCCACTCCTGCACTCGGTCGGGGATTTCATTTAGTCGAGTCATCAGGGACTCAATATCATTTTGGAGCACAGCCTCTGGCCAAAGTGTCGGGTCAATCCACGACATGGCGACCTTCAGTCAAGCCAAGTAGTCCACGGCACTGTCGATGCGAGATCCCAGACAGAGCAGATTCATGGCAGTTTCATCTTTCACGGGAGAGTTGATTGGATCCAAACCTGGTTCAATCCGCCCAGTCTCCTCTTCAAAGTTCTGGCAAAACTCTGCATTCACGATCCAAGGATAAGTCAATTTTCATACACTGAGTCGACACAAAAAAAATCAGTCGGAACAGAATGTGCACCTTCAAGCTTGATGAACAAGTTCTTGGCAAGACTTCTCAGATAGCTCTCCAGATCATCCCTCCTGCGAGCAATGCCTTCCATTTTCTCGCCCTGGACGAGATTCGCCTTCTTCCAGCGCGAGCACTCCTTGTTGGAGTCATTCAGAGCGGTCTTCAGCCTGGTATTCTCTTCATCCATAGCGGTCTTGTCATCAGCCTCCTTACGAGCAGCGGCCAAATCCTGATCCTTCTTTGCCAGAGCTTCTCTCAGTTTTTCTGCAAAGAAATGATGATTGATTCAAAAATAGCAGAAGGGTACTCAAGCCTAAAACTGACCAGTCGACAGACTCGTCTTACCTGCGGCGCCGTCTCTGACCTTTTGCAACTCTGTCCTGGCCAGCTCCAAGTCAAGGTTCAGTTGAATCTGCTGCTTCTCCAAGTCAGCAAAGCGAGCTCCAAGATCACAAGATTTCTGAAATCAAAGGGGAGAAGTTATTTTTATAGCAAAAAACAACAAAGGCAATAAATACTAACACTACGGTCGACTGCCCGCAGTCCACCATAGTCTCGGGGACTACACCCAGTGGGTGCACTTAGCGTGCCCCCACCGGTTCTGATCCCACTCGACCGGCCCACCGAAGTCGAGTCCAAAAAAAAGGGGGCAAAAAGAGAGAAAGTAGAACTCAGACTAAAGTCGACTGCCAGCAGTCCACCGTAGTCTCGGGGACTACACTCAGTGGGTGCACTTAGCGTGCCCCCACCGGTTCTGATCCCACTCGACCAGACCGAGTGGAAGAGACAAACTACCAGTTTGGTTTATACATTCGGCAAAATACAAAGACTACAGTCGACTGCCAGCAGTCCACCGTAGTCTCGGGGACTACACCCAGTGGGTGCACTCAGCGTGCCCCCACTAGTCCAAAAATTCAATCGACGCACCCAGTGGGTGTACAGATGCAAAGGTTTTCGGAAAGAATCTTCAGGTAGCATATCCAAACAGAACAAGCAGCGACCAACTAACCTGAACGTTGCTCTGGAGAGCCGAGCTGGCATCATAGGCGGCTTGGCTGGCGTCCCGCACCATCTTCATCTTCTCCATCATAATGCCCGCCTGGCGTATGGCTTCCCTAGCAGCATTCGCCTCGTCCTCTGGGACATGATGGGTCACAAAAAGTGAAGGAGGGTCGACAGGGGCTCGAGAAGTCGACGAAGAAGGCAAGGCACTCGACAGTGGCTCGGTGAAGGTAACAGAACCCCGATTGAAGTCGCCAGTGTCCTGAACGACTGGATCCGCCCTCAGCGTCGACTGTAGTGCCTCACTTACAGGAGCTCGCCTATTCTTCCTCGTCAAAGGCCTCTCGGACTCTTCATCATCATTAGGGAGGTCAATAATGTTGGGAACTATGCAAAGTTCAATTGCCAAAATCACGTCACCCAATGATGCACATTGCAGTTGAATCGACCGAGTAAAGATAGCATGGCAGAAATCATACCCGGATTAGAAGTGACCGCATCCTCCATCACCTCATCATCATCCCTGTAAGCTGAGGCCCCGGAAGTGGCAGCGCTGACAATTCCAAAGTTCGTCCAGTTAAAACAAGAAAAACAAACAGCGCGGAGCATCGAGTGAATACAAAGAGAGACACTCACGCGCAGGCGACGGGGATATCAATATTGATCTTCGGCAACGCCTTCCGAGTCCTCGGCTCTGCAACTTTGGGGTGCTTTGGCGCCTTCTCAGTCGGGGTTGGTGAAGAGATCCGAGGACGCTTTGAAGACTGACCAGCCTGAGTAGTTGCCTTGTCGCGGGCACTCGGCCGTTTTGGTCGAGCTTGGATCGCCTCTCCCTGCGAGGGGGCGACTCAACTTCTTCTCCATCACTTGAGCCGTCGCTTCCTCCATCCCCTTCACCATCGGAAGTCCACTCACCACTGTCGCTGCCACTCGCCTTGCCTTCCAGTGCTTGCTCTTGCTCCTCGTTGGGCATTGAATACATTTCAATAATAGCCTGAAAGGAAGCCGGGAGAACAAAGTCAGTCGACGCAATATAGGCAGCTGCGCAAGTGAATTCAGATTACAAGCAAAAACTCAGAATCAGACCTGCTCTGGTGCATGAGATTGGTCGAATGGGGGAACTCTCCTAGCTCCCCTTGGATTGTCCTTGTTCCCGGTAATGCCGGACAGCCACTTCTCCAGTGTGTCGTCGTCGACCTCCTCCGGGTGGATCCGAGTGGAGTCTTCAAGACCCTAATACATCCACATCGGATGGTCTCGAGCTTGAAGAGGCTGGATGCGCCGCTGAAGGAAGACCTCCAAGAGATCCATACCAGTGACCCCGTCACGAATAAGCTGGACCACTCGATCGACCAATAGCTTCACGTGCGCCTTCTCCTCCGGGAACACCTTCAAAGGGGAGGGTTTCTCCACTTGGTCCATGGTAAAGGGAGGGAGGCCAGTCGATTGCCCTGGCGTCGACTGGTCTTTACAGTAAAACCAGGTCGACTGCCATCCGCGAACCGAGTCAGGAAGAATCATGGCCGGAAAGGAGCTTTTCCCTCTCGTCTGGATGCCAAGACCCCCACACATCTGGATCACTTGGGTCCTCTCATCACTCGGATTAGCCTTTTTTACTGTTTGGGAGTGACAAGTGAAAATATGCTTGAAAAGACCCCAGTGAGGCCGGTAACCCAGGAAATTCTCACACAAAGAAATGAAAGCGGCGAGATAAACGATCGAGTTGGGGGTAAAATGGTGGAGTTGTGCCCCAAAGAAGTTCAGAAACCCTCGAAAGGAAGGGTGAGGAGGCAAGGAAAATCCACGGTCGACGTGGGTGGCAAGAAGAACACGCTCACCCTCCCGAGGTTGTGGCTCAGATTCCTTCCCCGGAAGCCGCGCCGAGTCATAGGGGATCAGCCCCCCTTCGGCCAGGTCGTCGAGGTCTTCTTGGGTGATCCTCAAGTGGATCCAGACGCCCTGGATCCAGCCCCTCGGCAGGCCGGTCCGCGAGGAAGATCCGCGCCGGCTGGTCGCCTTCCCCTTCGACCTTGCCATCGCCTTCTTTGCCCACTCCAGAGCCACCGTGTTCTCCTTCCCGATTGTAGCCGGCGAGACGCGTACGGAGCGGTGATGCTGGGGCGAGAGCGAGCGCAGCGGAGGGGCGTGAAGAGGAGAAGAGGAAATGGGAACGCACTGTTCGGGAGACCCCGGTCCAACAGTTTATATGAGGCCGCTTCCGAGTGGCTGACGGGTAGGCCCAGGTGGCTCTGTCAAAACCCGTAACAATCGCGCGCGTGGTACGTGGTGAAAAAGGCGGCGTGGGGATCGAGGCATTTCCGCTCTATCCCATCCGATTTCTGTGGCCTCCCCCGTCCCGCGCGCTTCCCAAAATTCGGATCCCACGAAATCTACGAGCAGCAAACAAACTCGTCAGACTAAAAGATCTCCTCTGCACCGTCACTCGGAGCCTTACAAGTGAAGAAACTCACTCGACGAAGAATTAAGAATAGATCAAGGCGACTGAAAAGGAAGTTGCTGTCATCACTCAGGTCCATTGATCCGAAACAAGATATGCTCACGGCATGAAAAACGAGTCGGAGAGGTTCTCAACTCCTTCCCCACTCAAACCTCGATCCATTCGGGGGCTAATGATGAAGCTATGTACCTAGGGTAGGGTCATGTACCTGTCCTAACTGCCCTACCCAAGTACATCTCTAGAAGAAACCACCTTTCAATCGACTTGGAGGTGTTCCACTCGACAGACTCGAAGACGCTCAACCAAGAAACAATCACTCGACCAAGATCCAACCACTCGACGGTCAGGAGACCTGAAGTCACTCCGCACGCTAATGGTCGGTCATTAATTAGCTTTTATGGTCATCATAACACTTTATTACTAGCGTTACCAGTAACGCTCTGCCTTAATGTACATTGAACCCTTTGTAACGTGGGCTGGCCGGGGTCCTGGCGCACTCTATATAAGCGACCCCCCTCCTCCGAGACAAGGGTTCGCACCTCTGTAACTAATACTCAATAATCTAGTCGACCGCCTCCGGGCTCCGAGACGTAGGGCTATTACTTCCTCCAAGAAGGGCCTGAACTCGTAAACCTTGTGTGCTTACAACTTCTCCATAGCTAAGGTCTTGCCTCTCCATACTTACCCCCCTACACTACTGTCAGACTTAGACCCACGACATGCGCCGCTTGCTACTTCGAATCTCTAGGTTTCACGGATCGTCAGCAAGGCAAGTAACACTTTGATCATACTTCCTATTACCCGGTTTTTATTGAATTAGATCAATCCTCACACATTGTATGATTAGGATCTAATTAAATTGTGGGTTTTTGAAGTAGATGAGGTAGTACCTATTACCTGTTTTATTATCAAACCTTTGGGAGTTACTTCTATGTTTGCTTATTATGCCATGCTATGCTAGTAGACGTGGATTGGGTGAGTGTATCCATGACAGATGTGAGATTCTTAAATTAATGGTTTACCTAAGGTTGCAACTTAAATACACATCTGGGTGGATTGAGGCACCTGGGTATTCCAGCGGTTGCCTGTTTTTCTTTTGGACCACCACCCAGGCTCAAAGGGATCATGAGATTATTCATACTAGAAACTTCCGTGTGCAGCCACAAGCTACTATGGGCTCTAGCATAGTTCATTAAGTCGTGCGAACTCTTACAGTGGTAGACTAGCAGATGTAGGGGAAAGTAGGTGTAACGGTCTACCCGATCGTAAGGTGCTAGCGCTTCTGAAAGACTATGTCTCGATCATCCGTTTCTCAAACACCCTGTAGTGCGAGAATCCCAACGGAGGAGATCGAGTCTTGTGGGGAAAAGTGCGGAAACCTCTGCAGAGTGTATAAACTAAGCATGGTTAGCCGTGTCCCCGGTTATGGACAACTTGAGTATCTAGTACTTGGATTATCATGTGAATCTCATCATGTTACTCTAATTAATTTTGTTGGGTTTTAATGATGATGTTTAATTGGGATTGAGAGGGTGTCTACACTCTCAATGTTTAACAACCACCATGTTAGTTAAATAAAATGTATTCCTTTGCAGTAGGGAAAAATTGGCTTTACGCAAAACTGTAACCATAGAGCTTTCCACCAGCCAAATATGCATGTAGTATAGCCTTATTCTTTCATTGCTCTCTATGTGTTACATTGCCAGCATATTCCATGTGCTGACCCGTTTCGGGCTGCAACGTTCATGTTGCAGACTTTTCAAACGACGAGTAAGGTGCCTTTAGGTTGTGGTTCTATACATAGTGATGCAATTGCAGTTGATGGACTCACTTATCTTCCAAGCCTTCCGCTGTTATCGTTATTAGATGGCCTTAAGCCATATTTATTGTAATAAGTTCTCTTTTGAGACACTCGATGTATTAAGTGTCTGATTGCTACTCTATTATAAATCCTTCAAGTACTGTGTGGTGTCAGCATTACTGATCCAGGGATGACACCGAAGCACAGAGATTGGACCATTTGAGGTCTGGTCGCTACAAGATGGTATCAGAGTACACGCTGACTGTAGGACACGACCACTAAGCTAAAGCCCTAGATCACTACTCACTCTTCTCATTCTGACTCCTCATGTTTTCTACTCTCTTAGGATGGCGGATGCAAGGAACAAGTTCACGCAACCGGATGAAGATACACCCTTTGGACGTCACTTGAAGGAAGTCACTAGATACCTGAACATAGGAGTACCAAGCTTCACCGGAACCTACAACGCCACTTTACCGGAAGAAGAGCGTTGGATGATTCAAGTTCAAGTTCTAGGAAGGACGTTCATGCCAGTCACTGAGCCCATAGAGTTTTCCTTTGATGCACCAACCTGGAGTCTAGGAAAGAGCATGGCAGCTCACATCGCCATGGTACGCATTGGAGAAGTTTACCGCCATGATCTCAAGGATACTATCTACCAGATTTGTGGGCGCTGAGATGACCACAGGGAGATGATTAGCACCGGGAAGGATAGATCAATTACAAATTTTATCCAGGAGTTAAACTAGCACATCCGACGTCAGGAGAAGTAGATGTGCGCCGACATGATAGATCTAAAGAAGGCGAGGACAAGAATCAAGGAATTGGAGGAAGAACTCAAGGCTACACGTGAAGATTATGAAGAGGACATCAAAGTATTAGTGGAGAAGAATGACGATCTGATCAAGAAGATCAGAAAATTTATGGGAGGCCCTACACCAGTAGAAGAAGACGAAGAACCCAAGGAGATTTGCCCGGAAAACTACATCATCATCGACGACACCGACTCGGATCCAGATGATAGTGATGATGACTATGTTGATGAAGCTGGAGCAGATATCATGGAGTCAGCAACCGAAGAATATTCTCTAGTAGACCACCCCAACAGTAGTAGTAGTCCACCATGTAAATATAGTAGTCCGAGCACTTTTGCGATAGTTAGATCGATTGTATGCCCTTGTTTGATTGAATGAAGTGAATTGTTTGCTTTTGCCTCATGTGCATATGGGTAGTGTTTTCTCTCTAGACCGCTCTCTATTCTTAAATCTCATCCTTTCTAAACCCTCAGATGCCTCCGAGACGTGACCCCGGATTTACCTTCCCACCGGAGCTCACTCAGTTGATCCAATAGCAGAACACATTGATGCAGTTGCTAGTCCAGAATAAGAATCAGGGGAACAACAACAACAACCCACCACCACCACCACCTATTGATCACTTAGCCCATTTTCTTAGGCTGAATCTGCCGATGTTTTCTAGTAGCACCGAGCCGATAGTAGCAGATGATTGGCTCTGCAAGACATCAAGGTATTTGACCACGGCAGGATGCATAGATGCGGAAAAGGTGAAGTTTGCTGCACATCAGCTTGACGGACCCGCAGCATCATGGTGGGAGAATTTCACAGCCACTTTCCATGTCGACACTATCACATGGGACCAGTTCCAGCAGGCTTTTCGTACTGCCCATGTTTCAGCAGGAGCTATGGCCATGAAGAAGCGCGAGTTTCACAACTTGCGCCAAGGAGGACGGACAATTGGCCAGTATGTGGAGGACTTTAGTAAGCTAGCACGTTATGCTCCAGATGACGTTGCTACGGATGCAACTAAGCAGGAGAAGTTTCTGGAAGGACTGAATGACGAGTTGAGCATGCAGTTGATGGTAGCAACCTTCAACAACTACCAGGAGTTGGTAGATCGTGCTCTCATGATTGAAGGGAAGAAGCAGCAGATTGAGAATCACAAGAGGAAGTATGGCCAAGGAAAGTACAATTCAGGAGCTCAGCAGAAGCCACATTTTATCCCTAGACCGGGAGGACATTTTCAGCATACCCATGGAGGAGGTAGCTCACACAATCATAATGGCACCAAGAATGGTAATGGGAATGGAGGAAGCAACGGCCAGAACCGTACCGGCCCATCAACCCCAGCCAGAAGAGACATGAGCCAAGTCACTTGCTTTAAGTGCCAGAAGACCGGACATTATGCCAATGAATGTCCTGAATCTCAGAATGGAAATGGCAATGGAAGCTCTGGGAAGAAGCCAAACCCTTTCAATAGAGGACAGGTGAACCACGTTAACGTGGAGGAGGTTGAAGAGCAGCCGGATGCAGTAATCGGTAAGTTTTTGGTTAAGTCATTTACTGCACTCGTTCTTTTTGATACTGGTGCATCACATTCATACATATCAAGGGAATTCATGGATAAGTATAACCTACCCACCAAAGTTCTTAGAACACCCATGTTAGTAAGCTCACCAGGAGCGGAGTATATGGCTAGTAAAGGATGCTTTCAAGTGCCATTGAGTATAGGTAGGCATGTGTTTCCCTCGGATTTAATCATTTTGGAATCACAAGGTTTAGATGTAATTCTGGGTATGGATTGGCTATCGATGTATGGAGGAAACATCTATTGTGCCAGTAAGTCAATTTTGCTTACCACCCCAGAAGGAAGAAGGATCAAGTATGTATCCCGGCATGTGCCTAAGAGGACCCAAGTAAATTCATTAACAGGAGTTGTGTAGGAGGAAGTACTAGTAGTGAAGGATTTCCCTGATGTATTTCTAGAAGAGTTGCCAGGCATGCCACCAGATAGAGATATTGAGTTTTTGATTGAGCTTTTGCCAGGCACAGGGCCAATATCTAAGAGACCATATAGGATGCCGGCAAAGGATTTGGAGGAGATTAAGAAGCAGACTAAGGAGCTACTGGATAAAGGATATATCCGCCCAAGTTCTTCGCCTTGGGGATCGCCAGTACTTCTAGTGGAGAAGAAGGATGGATCGTTAAGGATGGTTGTTGATTATCGAGGATTGAATGAAGTAACCATCAAGAACAAGTACCCACTACCGATGATCAATGATCTGTTTGATCGATTGCAAGGAGCTAAGGTATTTTCCAAGATCGATCTGTGATCAGGATACCATCAGTTGAAGATTCGAGAACAGGATATACCTAAGACGACTTTTACCACCAGGTATGGGTTGTACGAGTATACCGTTATGTCATTTGGACTGACTAACGCACCTGCATATTTTATGAACATGATGAACAAAGTGTTTATGGATTTTTGGATAAGTTCGTCATAGTGTTCATTGATGATATTCTGGTTTACTCGAAAAATGAAGAGGAGCATAAGGTGCATTTGCGTTTGGTACTTGGTAAGCTCAGAGAACATCAGTTATATGCCAAGTTTAGCAAATGTGAGTTTTGGTTGAAGGAAGTTGGATTTCTCGGACACGTTATATCCGGAGAAGGTATAGGAGTAGATCCCACCAAAGTTGACACTGTGACAAATTGGGAAGCGCCAACAACAGTTGGAGAGATCCAAAGTTTTCTTGGACTTGCAGGATACTACCAGAGGTTTATTGAAAATTTCTCAAAGATTGCGAAGCCTATGACGGAGTTGTTGAAGAAGGATACCAAGTTCAAATGGACTGAGGAATGTGAGGCCAGTTTCCAGGAGTTTATGAAACGTTTGGTTACATCACCAGTGTTGATTTTGCCGGATCAGACCAAGGATTATGAGGTGTATTGCGACGCTTCACGCCAAGGACTTGGAGCAGTACTTATGCAGGAAGGAAGAGTTGTTTCCTATGCCTCACGACAACTTAAGCCTCATGAGTTGAATTATGCCACTCATGATTTGGAGTTAGCAGCCGTAGTGCATGCGTTGAAGACTTGGAGACATTTTCTCATTGGAAACCATTGTGAGGTGTACACGGATCACAAGAGTTTGAAGTATATTTTCACACAGAAGGAGTTAAATCTTAGGCAAAGGAGATCGTTGGAGCTCATCAAGGATTATGATATGAGATTACATTATCACCCTGGAAAGGCTAACGTAGTAGCCGATGCACTGAGCCGTAAAAGTCATGTCAACACCCTAATGACGGGAGATTTATCGAGGGAGTTAGCCGAAAATCTTCGTGAGCTATGTTTGGAGATAGTCTCGAAAGGCTATGTAGCAGCATTGGAGATTCAGTCTACTTTGATGGATAAGATCAGAGAAGCTCAAAGGACTGACAAGGAGATCTCTTCTATTAAGGAGAAAACGAGCAGAAGAAAAGCTAAAGGACTTCGTGAGGATGAGCATGATACCTTACGGTTTGAAGATCGTGTTTATGTGCCCAACGACCCGGATATCAGGAAGTTGATTCTGCAAGAGGCCCATGATTCACCATATTCGATTCACCCAGGAAATACCAAGATGTATTTGGATTTGAAGGATACTTTCTGGTGGACCAGAATGAAGAAGGATTTTTTGGAATATGTAGCAGTTTGCGATGTGTGCCAGAGAGCAAAGGCAGAGCATCAGAAGCCAACGGGATTGCTACAGCCATTGCCAATACCCGAATGGAAGTGGGATAAGTTAGGCATGGACTTTATTACAGGATTGCCCCGAACACGTTCAGGCTATGACTCGATTTGGGTTGCAGTCGATCGTTTGACAAAGGTAGCTCATTTCATTCCAGTGAAGACTACCTATACTAGTGCCAAGTTGGCAAAGATATACATGACCAGGATTGTATGTCTGCATGGAGTTCCAAGGAGCATTGTATCAGATAGAGGAACCCAGTTTACATCAAAGTTCTGGAATCAGTTGCATGAAACTTTGGATACCAGGCTAGAGTTCAGTACAACTTTCCACCCGCAGACAGATGGACATACCGAGAGAGTCAATCAGATTTTGGAGGATATGCTGAGAGCTTGTGCGCTAGATTATGGATCTAGTTGGGATGAGAGTTTGCCATACGCAGAGTTCTCTTACAACAACAGTTATCAATCCAGTTTGAAGATGGCCCCTTTCGAAGCCTTGTACGAAAGGAGGTGCAGGACCCCATTATCGTGGGATGAAGTTGGAGAACGTCAATTGTTTGGACCGGATCTGATTAAGGAGTCTGAATGGAAAGTAAAATTGACTCGCGATAGGCTCAAGGTAGCCCAGTCCAGGCAGAAGAGCTACATAGATTCTAAATGCAAGGAGACAGTTTACGAAGTCGGAGACCGAGTTTATCTTCGAGTATCTCCACTTCGAGGAGTTAAGCGCTTTGGAGTTAAGGGAAAGCTAGCACCACGTTTTGTAGGACCATACAAGGTTTTGGAGCATATGGGAGAAGTAGCCTATAAGTTGGAATTGCCCGAAGGATTGTCAGGAGTTCACGACGTGTTCCACGTTTCCCAGTTAAAGAAGTACCACGCAGAGATGGCTGATATACCGCTAAGATATACAGTGCCGCTGGAAGCGATTCAGTTGGACAGTGATTTGACCTATGAGGAGAAACCAGTTAAGATTCTTGAGTATGCTAGCCGAGTCACCCGCAGCAAGGTTATCAAGTTTTGCAAAGTTCAGTGGAGCCACCACACGGAGGATGACGCCACCTGGGAGCGAGAGGAAGATTTGCTGAAGGACCACCCTCACCTATTTTCTAGCCAACCCGAATCTCGAGGGCGAGATTCATTTTAAGGGGGGTAGGTTTGTAACATCCCAAATTTTCAATTTGGAATGTTATACAATAGACCATCACTGCATAACATATTTTATTGCATTTTGGTTGATCCTAGAAATTTCACGCAACTCAAGGACCCTCGGAGAGAGTTGGGGATTTCGTTATTTTCATATTTGAGTTTTCTCAAATTTTAAAAATAGGATCATTTGATTTTATTTATTTTATCTTCAATTATTTCTATTATAAAAATATGAGAGAGGGAATAAAATGACTTTCCCAAAATAAAGAAATATTGAGGATATAATAATAAAATCAAATAAGATTTTATTTTGGTTTTATTTGCTATTTTATTTGAATTTAGGAAAAATGCGCGTTTTTCAAAGTTGCATTTTTAGGCCCCAAATAAATGTTCATCCTCTGCGGCTTGATTTTAGAAGTCGGGGAAAATTTATTTCGGGATTTCTGAGCATAATTATTAAAAAAACGCGAACCGACCTACGGGCCGTATCCGGCCAGGACTCCCTGGCCGGGGCTTTATATAGCGCCGCCCCTGGCCGCCTCAGCCTACCTGCCCGCTGCCTCCCCAAACCCTAGCCGCGCCACCGCCGCCAGCCGCCGCCGCTGGACCCGCCCGCCGAGGTTGACCCGCCGCCGGTTTTTTTGGAAAACCGTTGGTTTTCACCGGTTTATTTTCGGTTTTTTTAGATTAGATTTTTTTAGATAGATCAGTTTTTTTCTTGGTTTAGTTATTTAGCGAGCGTTTGCTCGTTCGTTCGTTTTAATGAACGCGTTCATCGTTAGATACGGATAATGAACGTTCGTTCGTTAATCTGTTCGTCGTTTTTCTTTTCTCGGATTAAATCCGCGATTTTTCTGATGGCGATTCCCGATCCGATTTTCGTTTTAGTATAACTTTTCGCTCATTTATCGGAATCAGGCGATTCAAGCGCCTGGAGTTTCGTATCAAAACCCTCTTTCCGTGTAACCAACTCAAACAAGTTTTTGCCTATGTAAAATTTGACCTAGATCCAAAATAGTAAACGAAGCCTATTTCTTTTGCCGTTTGTCTTTCGTTGCTTCGTTCGATTTGATTCTTTTTGTCAACCGGAGTTCTTAAGTTGAACTTTCTGGTTATATCTCTTATTTGAGTTTTAGCTGTGCATTAGTTGAGTACTTATTGTATGCTTGTTCGTTTGCGATAGAGTACCCGGAGTGCGCCGCTTGCTACTTCGAATCTCTAGGTTTCACGGATCGTCAGCAAGGCAAGTAACACTTTGATCATACTTCCTATTACCCAATTTTTATTGCATTAGATCAATCCTCACACATTGCATGATTAGGATCTAATTAAATTGTGGGTGTTGGGAAGTAGATGAGGTAGTACCTATTACCTGTTTTATTATCAAACCTTTGGGAGTTACTTCTACGTTTGCTTATTATGCCATGCTATGCTAGTAGACGTGGATTGGGTGAGTGTATCCATAACAGATGTGAGATTGTTAAATTAATGGTTTATCTAAGGTGGCAACTTAAATACACATCTGGGTGGATTGAGGCACCTGGGTATTCCAGCGGTTGCCTATTTTTTTTGGGACCGCCACCCAGGCTCAAAGGGATCATGAGATTATTCATACTAGAAACTTCCGTGTGCAGCCACAAGCTACTATGGGCTCTAGCATAGTTGATTAAGTCGTGCGAACTCTTATAGTGGTAGACTAGCAGATGTAGGGGAAAGTAGGTGTAACGGTCTACCCGATCGTAAGGTGCTAGCGCTTCTGAAAGACTATGTCTCGGTCATCCGTTTCTCAAACACCCTGTAGTGCGAGAATCCCAATGGAGGAGATCGAGTCTTGTGGGGAAAAGTGCGCAAACCTCTGCAGAGTGTATAAACTAATCATGGTTAGCCGTGTCCCCGGTTATGGACAACTTGAGTATCTAGTACTTGGATTATCATGTGAATCTCATCATGTTACTCTAATTAATTTTGTTGGGTTTTAATGATGATGTTTAATTGGGATTGAGAGGGTGTCTACACTCTCAATGTTTAACAACCACCATGTTAGTTAAATAAAATGTATTCCTTTGCAGTAGGGAAAATTTGGCTTTACGCAAAGCTGTAACCATAGAGCTTTCCACCAGCCAAATATGCATGTAGTATAGCCTTATTCTTTCATTGCTCTTTATGTGTTACATTGCCAGCATATTCCATGTGCTGACCCGTTTCGGGCTGCAACGTTCATGTTGCAGACTTTTCAGACAATGAGTAAGGTGCCTTTAGGTCGTGGTTCTATACTCAGTGATGCCGTTGGAGTTGATGGACTCACTTATCTTCCAAGCCTTCCGCTGTTATCGTTATTAGATGTCCTTAAGCCATATTTATTGTAATAAGTTCGCTTTTGAGACACTCGATGTATTAAGTGTGTGATTGCTACCCTGTTATAAATCCTTCAAGTACTCTGTGGTGTCAGCATTACTGATCCAGGGATGACACCAGAGTATAGAGATTGGACCGTTTGAGGTCTGGTCGCTACATGTTGTCTACATCATGTCATTGTTCTTATTGCATTACTCTGTTTTTCCATGAACTTAATACACTAGATGCATGCTGGATAACGGTCGATGTGTGAAGTCCAATGACTGTATCGTGCTTCGACCTCAACTTCAATGACTATCAGTATGTTTATCTCTACTCTTATAAAAAACATAGTTGGTGATGATGGTGTGCCTGCCATCCTGCAATATAGGCCATCCGATCTATATCTAACGGATAGGAAGGAAACTATGCCAATTTACCCGCACTCCTCTCCACATTTGCAGATAAGGCCTTCCCTCGTTCATCCTTTTCCCCCAAAAGATTTTGATATTCTGTCCAACGCACAGGCATCTTGCTAGTCTCTAGGAAAATTATGAGGGGGGTGTCTCCAACAGTGTTCCTTGGCTTGCACCTAGCATCGCGGTTGTCGAACTTGGAGTCATTCATCTCGTACACGTGGCATCTCCGATCTGGACACAAGGTGACGTACACTGTCAAGGTCCACGGTCAAGGGGGTTAGGACGGACACGACCCCTCACTGCGTCCGCCATTTGAAGCGGCGCGCCGGCCCAGGGCGCCGCCCGCTGCACTCCCAGCTGTACCTGCCTCCTCGTCGCATTCAAAAACCTACATTTAAACCCGCGTGGAATGCGAGAAACCAACTCCGGCCACACACGTCCGTTCAGGAGAAGGACACTGTCCAAGCTCCTCCTTCCACCATTTTACCCACTCTTTCAGCGGCATTCGATGAACAGGAAGAGCAGTTCTCCGGCATAAAAGTCGTCTGGGTGGCCCACCGAGCCCGGCAGTTACGAGCGGGGTAGCTTGCTTCTCCACCTACCTCGCCTAGCCCATCGGAGGCAGTTGCCACACTAAGCCAGCATGTGGTTCCGCAGCTGGCCTCTCCAATACAGCTCGATGAAGAGTGCCGACTTGCTCCACGCCGGCTTGTCAGGGAGCACGGCGGCACGGGCATCGTTGCTGCCCTCGACGCCGCCACATCGTACGACGCCTCCATTTTCTGCGACTGCACCATCTGCCGTCAACGCGCGCATAGCCGCGACATGTAGGTAGAGAAAGAAGCCGCCGTGGATGTCGACGAGGTTACGCGACTACGCGGATGTCGACGAGGTGACGGGCAACACATCCCCGCCCGCCGCCATCCTCGAGGAGAAGCAGAACACGGGAGGCTGCGACCGATTGTATCCCATGAAGGCCACCGCCGAGGCGAGGCCGGCGAATATAGCCGGTGTCTTGCACGTTTCTTCTTTTGCTGGATGCTGGAGTAGAACAAAGAGATCTGGGGGGCAACCGTTTAGATTAGGTATATTAATTCTACCAGGCTGGTTGTAATGGGAGTATTATAAGTAGTATCATGCATGCCAACTACTAGTAGGAAAATTTGATGAGGCGGCGTAGAATTAAATGAAGAAAGAGATGGTTGAGTATCATATTATGATACTATAGGGAATTAAGACCTCTCCCAATGCAAATGTGCTTAGATGAGGTGTGATACGCTCCAACATATCTATAATTTTTGATTGTTCCATGCTATTATATTATCTATTTTGGATGTTAATGGGATTTATTTTACACTTTTATATTATTTTTGGGACTACCCTATTAACCGGAGGCCCAACCCAAATTACTGTTTTTTTTGCCTATTTCAGTGTTTCGCAGAAAAGGAATATCAAATGAAGTCCAAACGGAATGAAACCTTCAGGAACGTGATTTTCTCAACAAACATGATCCAAGAGACTTGGAGTGGGCGTCAAGAAACAATCAAGGAGGCCACGAGGCAGGGGGCGCGCCTACCCCCCTGGGCACTCCCTCCACCCTTATGGGCCCCTCGTTGCTCCACCGACGTACTTCTTCCTCCTATATATATCCACGTACCCCCCAAACATCCAGGAGCACCACGAAAACCTAATTCCACCGCCGCAACCTTCTATACCCGAGAGATCCCATCTTCGGGCCTTTTTCAGAGCTCCGCCGGAGGGGGCATTGATCACAGAGGGCCTCTACATCAACTCCATGGCCTCTCCGGTGATGTTTGAGTAGTTTACTTCAGACCTTTGGGTCCATAGTTATTAGCTTCTTCTCTCTCTTTGGATCTCAATACAAAGTTCTCCTCGATCTTCTTGGAGATCTATTCGATGTAATCTTCTTTTGCGGTGTGTTTGTCGAGATCCGATGAATTGTGGGTTTATGATCAAGTTTATCTATGAATAATATTTGATTCTTCTCTGAATTCTTTTATGTATGATTGGTTTATCTTTGCAATAATATAAGTGATAGAAAGGTAACCGATGCGTATTGTATTGTTGCCATCGAGGATAAAAAGATGGGGTTTATATCATATTGCATGAGTTTATCCCTCTACATCATGTCATCTTACTTAAAGCATTACTCTGTTCTTATGAACTTAATACTCTAGATGCATGCTGGATAGCGGTCGATGTGTGGGGTAATAGTAGTAGATGCAGAATCGTTTCGGTATACTTGTCACGGACATGATGCCTATATACATGATCATACCTAGATATTCTCATAATTATTCTTTTCTATCAATTGCTTGACAATAATTCATTTACCCACCGTAATACTTATGCTCTTGAGAGAAGCCACTAGTGAAACCTATGGCCCCCAGGTCTATCTTCCATCATATTAATCTTCCAACACTTAGCTATTTCTATTGCCGTTTATTTTACTTTGCATCTTTATTTCTCTTTATCATAAAAATACCAAAAATATTATCTTATCATATCTATCAGATCTCACTCTCGTAAGTGACCGTGAAGGGATTGACAATCCCTTTATCGCGTTGGTTGCGAGGTTCTTATTTGTTTGTGTAGGCGCGTGGGACTCGAGCGTGATCTCCTACTGGATTGATACCTTGGTTCTCAAAAACCGAGGGAAATATTTACGCCACTTTACTGCATCCCCCTTTCCTGTTCAAGGGAAAACCAACGCGATGCTCAAGAGGTAGCAAGAAGGATTTCTGGCGCCGTTGCCGGGGAGATTCGCGCCAAGTCAAGTCAAGATTTTACTCCCGACAACGAGCCATTTCTGGCATCATTGCCGGGGAGTCTACGCACAATTCAAGATATACCAAGTACCCATCACAAACTCTTATCCCTCGCATTACATTATTTGCCATTCGCCTCTTGTTTTCCTCTCCCCCACTTCACCCTTGCCGTTTTATTCGCCCTCTCTTTTTCCATTCGCCTTTTTTTCGCTCACTTCTTGTTTGCTCGTGTGTTGGATTGCTTGCTTGTCATGATGGCTCAAGACAATACTAAATTGTGTGACTTTACCAATGCCAACAACAATGATTTTCTTAGCACTCCGATTGCTCCTCTTATCAATGCTGAATATTGTGAAATTAATGCTGCTTTGTTTAATCTTGTCATGAAAGATCAATTCGCCGGCTTTCCTAGTGAAGATGCCGCTACCCATCTAAACAACTTTATTGATTTGTGTGATATGCAAAAGAAGAAAGATGTGGATAATGATATTGTTAAACATAAGCTATTTCCATTTTCTCTAAGAGATCGTGCTAAAGCTTGGTTTTCGTCTTTGCTTAAAAATAGTATTGATTCATGGAATAAGTGCAAAGATGCTTTTATCTCTAAGTATTTTCCTCCCGCTAAGATTATCTCTCTTAGAAATGATATTATGAATTTTAAGCAACTTGATCATGAACATGTTGCACAAGCTTGGGAGAGGATGAAATTAATGATACGTAATTGCCCTACACATGGTTTGAATATTTGGATGATTATACAAAATTTTTATGCCGGATTGAATTTTGCTTCTAGAAATCTTTTAGATTCGGCCGCGGGAGGCACTTTTATGGAAATCACTTTAGGACAAGCTACTAAACTCCTAGATATATTATGGTTAATTATTCTTAATTGCACACCGAAAGATGTACTAATAAAAAAGTGCATGCGATAGAAGAAATTAATATTTTGAGTGGAAAGATGGATGAACTTATGAAATTGTTTGCTAATAAGAGTGCTCCTACTGATCCTAATGATATGCCTTTGTCTACTTTGATTGAGAATAATAATGAATCTATGGATGTGAATTTTGTTGGTAGGAACAATTTTGGTAACAACGCGTATAGAGGTAATTTTAATTCTAGGCCATTTCCTAGTAATTCCTCTAATAATTATGGTAATTCCTACAACAATTCTTATGGAAATTTTAATATGATGCCCTCTGAATTTGAGACTAGTCTTAAGGATTTTATGAATTCGCAAAAGAATTTCAATGCTTTGATTGAAGAAAAATTGCTTAAGATTGATGAATTGGCTAGGAACGTTGATAGGAGTTCTCTTGATGTTGATTCTTTGAAACTTAGATCTATTCCACCTAAGCATGATATCAATGAGTCTCTCAAAGCCATGAGAATTTCCATTGATGAGTGCAAAGAAAGAACTGCTAGGATGCGTGCTAAGAAAGATTGCTTTGTGAAAGCGTGTTCTTCTAGTTTCTATGAAAATAAAGATGAAGATCTAAAAGTTATTGATGTGTCTCGTATTAAATCTTTGTTTTTCAATATGAATCTTGATAATTATGGGACTGAAGATGAGCCACCTTTACCTAGAAGGCGCTCCAAAAATTCAGAGTTTTTAGATCTTGATGCAAAAATTGGTAAAGGTGGGATTGAAGAGGTCAAAACTTTAGATATCAATGAACCCACTATGATTTCAAGGAATTTAATTATGATAATTGCTCTTTGTTATATTGTATTTCCTTGTTGCAATCCGTGCTAAATTCTCCTCATACTTATAGTCAAAATAAAGCTTTTACTAAACATATTCTTGATGCTTTGATGCAATCTTATGAAGAAAAACTTGAGTTGGAAGTTTCTATCCCTAGAAAACTTTATGATGAGTGGGAACCTACAATAAAAATTAAAATTAAAGATCAGGAGTGTTATGCTTTGTGTGATTTGGGTGCTAGTGTCTCCACGATTTCAAAAACTTTGTGTGATTTGCTAGGTTTCCGTGATTTTGATGATTGTTCTTTAAACTTGCACCTTGCAGATTCCACTATTAATAAACCTATGGGAAGAATTAATGATGTTCTTATTGTTGCAAATAGGAACTATGTGCCCGTAGATTTCATGGTTCTTGACATAGATTGCAATCCTTCATGTCCTATTATTCTTGGTAGACATTTACTTATAACGATTGGCGCAATTATTGATATGAAGGAAGGGAATATTAGATTCCAATTCCTTTAAAGGAAGGGCATGGAACACTTTCCTAGAAACAAAATTAAATTACCATATGAATCTATTATGAGAGCCACTTATGGATTGCCTACCAAAGATGGCAATACCTAGATCTATCCTTGCTTTTATGCCTAGCTAGGGGCGTTAAACGATAGCACTTGTTGGGAGGCAACCCAATTTTATTTTTATTCCTTGCTTTTTGCTCCTGTTTAGTAATAAATAATCTATCTAGCCTCTGTTTTGGTTGTGTTTTTGTTTTTAATTAGTGTTTGTGCCAAGTAGAACCGTTGGGAAGACTTGGGGAAAGTCTTTTTGATCTTGCTGTAAAAAAAGTAACTTTAGCGCTCACGAGAATTGCTGCCATTTTTATTTGGAAAGCGCTATTTAGTTAATTATTTTTGAAGATGATGAATAGATAAATTCCTCACGTACAACAATTTATTTTAGAATTTTGGGGTTCCATAAGTGGTCGAAACCTATAGATTACTACAGACTGTTCTGTTTTTGACCGATTCTGTTTTTCGTGTGTTGTTTGCTTATTTTGATGAATCTATGGCTAGTAAAAGAGTTTATAAACCATAGAGAAGTTGGAATAGAGTAGGTTTAACACCAACATAAAAAAACAATGAGTTCATTACAGTACCTTGAAGAGGTGTTTTGTTTTCTTTCGCTAACGGAGCTCACGACATTTTCTATTTAAGTTTTGTGTTGTGAAGTTTTCAAGTTTTGGGTAAAGATTTGATGGATTATGGAACAAGGTGTGGCAAGAGCCTAAGATTGGGGATTCCCATGGCACCCCAAGGTAAAATACAAGGATACCAAAAATCCTAAGCTTGGGGGTGCCCCGGAAGGCATCTCGTCTTTCGTCTTCGTCCATCGGTAACTTTACTTGGAGCTATATTTTTATTCGCCACATGATATGTGTTTTCCTTGGAGCGTCTTGTATGATTTGAGTCTTTGATTTTTAGTTTACCACAATCATCTTTGCTGTACACACCTTTTGAGGAGACTCACAATATTTGAAATTTATTAGAATACTCTATGTGCTTCACTTATATCTTTTGAGCTATATAGCTTTTGCTCTAGTGCTTCACTTATATCTTTTAGAGCACGGCGGTGGTTTTATTTTATAAAAATAATTGAACTCTCATGCTTCACTTATATTATTTTGAGGGTCCTTTAGAACAACATGGCAATTTTCTTTTAGGCATAATAAAAACTTTCATATAAGTGCATTGAATACTAAGAGAAGTTTGATACTTGATGATTGTTTTGAGATGTGGAGATAGTGATATTAAAGTTGTGCTAGTTGAGTAGTTGTGAATTTGAGAAATACTTGTGTTGAAGTTTGCAAGTCCCGTAGCATGCACGTATGGTAAATGTTGTGTAACAAATTTGAAACATGAGGTGTTATTTGATTGTCTTCCTTATGAGTGGTGGTCAGGGACGAGCGATGGTCTTTTCCTACCAATCTATCCCCCTAGGAGCATGCGCGTAATACTTGGTTTTTGATGACTTGTAGATTTTTGCAATAAGTATGTGAGTTCTTTATGACTAATGTTGAGTCCATGGATTATACGCACTCCCACCCTTCCATCATTGCTAGCCTCTTCGGTACCATGCATTGCCCTTTATCACCTTGAGAGTTGGTGCAAACTTCACCGGTGCATCCAAATCCCGTGATATGATACGCTCTATCACAGATAAACCTCCTTATATCTTCCTCAAAACAGCCACCATACCTACCTATTATGGCATTTCCATAGCCATTCCGAGATATATTGCCATGCAACTTTCCACTGTTTCGTTTATTATGACACGCATTATCATTGTCATATTGCCTTGCATGATCATGTAGTTGACATCGTATTTGTGGAAAAGCCACCGTTCTTTATTTTTCATACATGTCACTCATGAGTCATTGCACATCCCGGTACACCGCCGGAGGCATTCATATAGAGTCATATCTTGTTCTAGTATCGAGTTGTAATCATTGAGTTGTAAATAAATAGAAGTGTGATGATCAGAAATAGAGCATTGTCCCAAAAAAAAAGAAGGCCAAAAAAAGGAGAATAAAAAGGGGCAATGCTACTATCCTTTTTCCACACTTGTGCTTCAAAGTAGCACCATGATCTTTATGATAGAGAGTCTCTTGTTTTGTCATTTTCATATACTAGTGGGAACTTTTCATTATATAACTTGGCTTGTATATTCGAACAATGGGCCTCCTCAAGTGCCCTAGGTCTTCGTGAGCAAGCAAGTTGGATGCACACCCACTCAGTTTCTTTTGTTGAGCTTTCATACATTTATAGCTCTAGTGCATCCGTTGGATGGCAATCCCTACTCCTTGCATTGACATCAATTGATGGGCATCTCCCTAGCCCATTGATTAGCCGTGTCGATGTGAGACTTTCTCCTTTTTTGTCTTCTCCAAATAACCCCCTTCATTATATTCTATTCCACCCATAGTGCTATATCCATGGCTTACGCTCATGTATTGCGTGAAAGTTGAAAAAAGTTTGAGATTACTAAAGTGTAAAACAATTGCTTGGCTTGTCATCGGGTTGTGCATGATGAGAGCATTCTTGTGTGACGAAAATGGAACATGAACAAACTATATGATTTTGTAGGGATGAACTTTCTTTGGCCATGTTATTTTGACAAAACATGATTGCTTAGTTAGTATGCACGAAGTATTATTATTTTTATGTCAATATTAAACTTTTATCTTGAATCTTCCGGATCTGAACATTCATGCCATAATAAACAAAAATTACATTGACAAATATGTTAGGAAGCATTCCACATCAAAAATTCTGTTTTTATCATTTACCTACTCGAGACGAGCAGGAATTAAGTTTGGGGATGCTTGATACGTCTCCAACGTATCTATAATTTTTGATTGTTCCATGATATTATATTATCTGTTTTGGATGTTAATGGGCTTTATTTCACACTTTTATATTATTTTTGGGACTACCCTATTAACTGGAGGCCCAGCCCAAATAGCTGTTTTTTTGCCTATTTCAGCGTTTCGTAGAAAAGGAATATCAAACGAAGTCCAAACGGAATGAAACCTTCGGGAATGTGATTTTCTCAACAAACTCGATCCAGGAGACTTGGAGTGGGCGTCAAGAAACAATCGAGGAGGCCACGAGGCAGGGGGCGCGCCTACCCCCCTGGGCGCGTCCTCCACCCTCGTGGGCCCCTTGTTGCTCCACCAACGTACTTCTTCCTCCTATATATATCCACGTACCCCCAAACATCCAGGAGCACCACAAAAACCTAATTCCCCCGCCGCAACCTTCTGTACCCAAGAGATCCCATCTATGGGCTTTTTCCGGAGCTCCGCCGGAGGGGGCATTGGTCACAGAGGGCCTCTACATCAATTCCATGGCCTCTCCGGTGATGTCTGAGTAGTTTACTTCAGACCTTCGGGTCCATAGTTATTAGCTAGATGGCTTCTTCTCTCTCTTTGGATCTCAATTCAAAGTTCTCCTCGATCTTCTTGGAGATCTATTCGATGTAATCTTCTTTTGCGGTGTGTATGTCGAGATCCGATGAATTGTGGGTTTATGATCAAGTTTATCTATGAACAATATTTGATTCTTCTCTGAATTCTTTTATGTATGATTGGTTTATCTTTGCAAGTCTCTTTGAATTATCAGTTTGGTTTGGCCTACTAGATTCACTACAAAAAAACACATCCGTGACATTTTGGGCCGAACAATTTTTTTTTTCTGTCATACATATGACACTTCTATGAAGATAATTGTGACAAAACCCGGTATCATCATAGATGTGGTGGGCTTCTACTTCTATGAAAAAATCATGACAGAAAATGCGCTTTTCGTCCTGGGCGGGCCGGAGACGCAGCTACATGACATTCTTCGGGCCATCCATGACGGAAAAAACCGTGGTAGAAGCGAGGGGGAGGAAAATTTCGGGGAGTTCCCGGTTACGGTGGGAGGTCGGGGGCCGAGCGATGCGCGTTTCTCTCGTACACGTACGCTCGTGTGTGCGAGGCGTTGGCTCTAACTGAACCCAAGTGAGGCGTTGGGCTCTAACTGAACCCGAGCAATTGCACTGCAGGCTACGCGTTACTGAACCCGAGTGATCGATCGATGGCTGTTAACTGAACCCGATCGAGCGATTCCTTGGCTACTGCTGCTAACTGAAGCC
>NC_041380.1:374655819-374675193 GCF_002162155.2 Triticum dicoccoides | reverse complement strand
AGGACCCCGTGGTGTGGTGGAGGGCTGGATGGACAGTAGACGATGGAGGGGTGCCCGTGGAGGGGTGGATGAATAGGACCCCATGCTGTGGAGGGCAGGATGAACAGTAGCCGGTGGAGGGGTGGTTGAACAGGACCCTGTGGTGTGGAGGGCTAGATGAACAGTAGACGGTGGAGGGGTGGTTGAACAGTAGCCGGTGGAGTAGCGCGCGGTGGAGGCTGGATGAACAGGAGCCCGTGGAGGCTGGAGGAGGTCGACGGTGGATGAACAGTAGCTCGTGGAGGCTGGAGGGGGTCGACGGTGGAGATGAACAGTATCCCGTGGAGTCCCGTTTTGCGGTATGCCACACCCCTCCCGATGAATAGGACCCCTGTTTCGACCGTAGCGCTCCAACACAAGTCCGTTTCCACCATTTTGCGGTACGCCACACCCCTCCCGATCAACAGGACCCCCGTTTCGACCGTAGGAGGTCCGTTTCCTCCGTTTTGCGGTACACCACACCCCTCCCGATCAACAGGACCTCCGTTCCGACCGTAGGAGGTCCGTTTCCTATGTTTTGCGGTGCGACACACCCCTCCCGATCAATAGGACCCCCGTTTCGACTGTAGGAGGTCCGTTTCCTCCGTTGTGCGGTACGCCAGGCCTCGTTTCCATCGCCTCTTCCGTCCAAGCCCTCCTGATGAACACGACCACGCATTCCATTCCGACCCATGAACACGACGACGACGATGTTTCTCCGTTCCGACCCAGCCATGTACACGAGCCCTCGCCGTACGTATGCGTGAGTAGGCGTTCGAGACCCCGCTCGTATATACACATACGTGGCCGTATTTTCTTTCTTGCACCCTGGCCGCTGTACGTACGTGTACATGCTACGTGCGCGCCTCTACTACAACACGTGCGCACCTCTACTACGACACGTGCACGCCTCTACATCGACTAGTATGTACGTACAGGTTCGCGACCAGAATGTCAACGCTACGTATGCTTCGACCAGGTGGGTCCCGACTGTCAGGCACTTCCTTGCCTGCGAAGATGTAGCTGGTGGGTCCCAGCAGTCAGGGGGCGAATTTTTTTTTGCCCGGACGCACTTCCTTGTGTGCGAAGATGTAGCTGGTGGGTCCCAGCAGTCAGGGGGCTGGTGGGTCCTAGCAGTTAGGGGGGCGAATTGTTTTGGTTTTTTTTGCCCGGATGCACTTCCTTGCGTGCGAAGATGTAGCTGGTGGGTCCCAGCAGTCAGGGGGCGAATCATTTTTTTCCCGGACGCACTTCCTTGCGTGCGAAGGTGTAGCTGGTGGGTCCCAGCAGTCAGGGGGGAAACGTTTTTTTCATGAAATACGGTGGCCCGTCCGTGGGTCCTTGCTGTCAGGTGGAGGAATCATTATTTTCCGCATAATAAGGAGGCACTTCCTTGTTGCCACCGTGGACCCAGCTGTCAGCCTCTCCACGTACAGTCCAAGTCCGATGGAAGTCGTTCCTTGACCACGTTGACCACGCCGTGCCGAGAGCACCAGGGCGGTGGACGATGGCGAGGCCTAGGAAGGGGACGACACGGAGGCAGGGAAGACTCGGCAGTTGTTTCCCATGCGGAGGGGAGTACGACTGTACGAGGGTTTACTGGTTCGTTTGCCATCGTCGGAGAATAACAACAGGTGTGGGTGAGTAGAGGGATGGCTAGGCCAGCGATGGGAGTACGGTCGGGCGGTGAGGCCTATGCGGCAGCATAGTCGGCCGTGCGGAGGTGGAGCAGGCAGTCCCGCCGGCACTTGTTTGAGCGGCTGGAGCAGAAAGAACAGAGATTGAAGAAGCACGACGGCCGTTGGATTGACATCCAACAGTCAGTGCTTGTGCGTCAACCTTTTTTTTAGGAAAGCCTCAAATCTGTGGAAAACAGCATACATCCCATCTGCCATTGTTTCTAATAATTTAAAGCCCATTTGCTAATTCTTAAGGTTTTATTTGGAGCCCATATTCTTTTTGTTAGCATTACATCCCATATTGTGGCAACGGTGAAAAAATTATACGAAATTTTGCATATTTCGGTGTGGTCCGAACTGTTTTTAATCCCGAAATTTCGACTCACATTCAAACTGATTTTAAAAATAAATGTATATCAATATAAAATCCAACAAATTCTCCACGCATAAAAATTAATGTCATTTAAAATCTTGAAATGAGAAAAAAGATATTTGAAACTAATTGCCGGTTTGATGTGTTTTAAAAATGTACAACCCATTTCTCATTACTGATGGGCCATTTTCTCGACCAGCCGAATGAAAGCTCTCCTCGTCTTGAAAGATTTGCAGCCCAACAGGCCTGACAATGCGACTTGCTTGGCCAATCACAAAAAAACTGGGCTATGGCCGTGGACCCAGCTGTCAGCCTCTCCACGTACAGTACTCTTCCGATGGAAGTCGTTCCTTGACCACGCCACGTGGAGAGCACCACGGCGGTGGACGACGGCGGGGCCTAGGAAGGGGACGACGCGGCAGTGGAAGCCCGCGCGGAGAGGACTATGAGGGTTCACTGGTTCGGCTACGGTGTGAGGCTGCCGTCGCCGCAGGGCCTGGCCGGCGGTGGGAATAGTAGGGGCGGTGAGGCCTCTACGGTAGCACAGCCGGCCACGGGAGGCAGGAGCATGCGGCACGACCGGCGCTGCTTTGGGCGGCTGGAGCAAGAAGACCAGAGGTTGAAGAAGCTCTACGGCCGTTGGATGGACATCGTACGGTCACTGGAGCTAGAATCATTCATATTGACTAAGTTGACAAACCCTTTGTCCCCGTCAACTTAGTAGGCCCACAAGTCAGCCTCCCAGCAAGGTGGGTCCCAGCTAGCCGGGGGAGTATTCATTTTTTTGTGCATAATAAGGAGGCACTTCCGGTGGGTCCGAGCTGATAGTGGGGGGAACATTTTTTTCGCGAAATACGGTGGCCCGTCCGGTGGGTCCCAACAGTCAGGGGGAAACGATTTTTCGCAAAATAATGGTGGCCCGTCCGGTGGGTCCCCGCTGTCAGGTGGAGGAATAATTATTTTCCGCGTAATAAGGAGGCACTTCCTTGCGGCTGCCCTGGACCCGCTGTCAGCCTCTCCACGTACAGTACTCTTCCGATGGAAGTTGGTCGTTGACCACATTGACCACGCCGCGCCGAGAGCACCACGGCGGTGGACGATGGCGAGGCCTAGGAAGGGGACGACGCGGAGCCGTGCAAGACTCGACAGTGGATGCCCACGTGGAGAGGAGTACGAGCGTTCACTGGTTCAGTTGTGGTGTGAGGCTGCCGTCGCCGCAGAATAACAGGGCGTGTGGGTGAGTGGAGGGATGGCCTTGCCAGTGGTGGGAGTAGTATGGGGGCGGTGAGGCCTCCGCGGTAGCACAGCCGGCCACGGGAGGCAGGAGCAGGTGGCACGACTGGCGCTGCTTTGAGCGGCTGGAGCAAGAAGACCAGAGGTTGAAGAAGCACTATGGCCGTTGGATGGACATCATACGGTCACTGGAGTATTGACTAAGTTGACAAAGATCTCCGTCCCTGTCAACTTAGTAGGCCGACAAGTCAGCCCAACAATATGGTGGGTCCCAGCTAGCAGGGGGTATTCATTTTTTTGGGCGTAATAAGGAGGCACTTCCTTGCGTGCGAAGATATAGCTGGTGGGTCCGACCTGTCAGCGAGGGGAACGTTTTTTTCGCGAAATACAGAGGCCCTTCCTGTGGGTCCTAGCTGTCAGGTGGAGGAATCATTATTTTGCGCGTAATAAGGCGGCATTTCCTTGCGTGCGGCCATGGACCCAGCTGTGAGCCTCTCCACGTACAGTCCACTTCCGATGGATGTCGTTCATTGACCACGTTGACTAGGCCGCGCCGAGAGCACCAGGGCGGTGGACGACGGCGAGGCCTAGGAAGGGAACGACACGGAGCCAGGGAATACTCGGTAGTTGTTTCCCACGCGGAGGGGAGTACGACTGTACGAGGGTTTACTGGTTCGTCTACCGTCGCCGGAGAATAACAACAGGTGTGGGTGAGTAGAGGGATGGCTAGGCCAGCGATGGGAGTACGGTCGGGCGGTGAGGCCTGCGCGGCAGCACAGCCGGCCGCGCGGAGGAGGGAGCAGACAGTCCCGCCGGCGCTTGTTTGAGCGGCTTGAGCATGAAGAGCAGAGATTGAAGAAGCACGACAGCCGTTGGATGGACATCCAACAGTCACTACTCTCGTGTGTTGACTAAGTTGACAGGGCGTTGCGTGTGCATCAACCTTTTTTTTATGGAAGCATACGCGTCAACCTGTAGTAGGCGCACAAGTCAGCCTCAAGTCTGTGGAAAATAGCATACAGCCCATCTACCATTATTTCTAATAATGTACAACCCATTTGCTAGTTCTATCTTCTTTTTGTTAGCATCACACCCCATATTGTGGCCACAGTTAAAAAGTATACAAAATTTTGCATATTTCGGTGCGGTCAACTGTTTTTAATCCAGAAATATTGATTCACATTCAAACTATTTTGAAAAATAATTTATATAAATATAAAATCCAAATAATTGTCCACGCATAAAAATCAATGGAATTTAAGATCTTGTAATGAAAAAAAATTGAAACTAATTCCCGGTTTGATGTGCTTTAAAAATGTACAGCCCATTTCTGGGCAAACCGAATGAAACTCTCCTCGTCTTCAAAGATTTGCAGCCCAGCAGGGCCGATAAAGCAAGTATGCCTTGTTTGGGTATTTCTTTTAAAAAAAATAGAACTGGGCTAGCCATTTTTAGCAAGAAAAAAACACAACCGGGCTCATGATGTGGTAAACATAAATAAAACCCTCGCTAGACGGGCCACAGCCCCCGCACAGCCCTGTTGTTGCCCTGATCCGTCGCTAAAACTAGTATAAGTAACAACTGCTTGTTCCTCAAAAAAAACTGCGTGACTTGCTGGGTCCCTGGTGTCAGCCGCTCATAGTGTAATTCTCTCGTGTATTGACTACGTTAAAATGGTGTGAGCCCCTGATGTCCAACCTTTCCTATGAAAATTTAGAGCCCATTTGATGTGCTAGTTCGAAATAAGTTTGTGGGTGCTGGTGGGGGCTAATCACTTGGCTTCTGTAATGCACAGTGAGCTCAAGCAGCCGGCGAGAGTGATGTTATTTCCCTTGGTTTGGATTTGTTACAATATTTCACTCTAAATTAAACGAATGGCAAGCCATTTGCCTTGTTTCAAAGAAAATATGACAATCACAGCCGAGTTGAAAAGGGCAGGAACATCTAACTCCAGCTTACAAACTGTACAAAAGCACGAGGGTTAATTGTTCATCTGCTTTACAAAAAAACCAGATTGAAAAGGGCAACAACATCTAACTCCAGCACTGTTTTCGGCAGTCACAGTCAAATGGATCAGTCAGGTCCATAGAATGAACATCCTGGGTTATAAAATTTACTGGATTATGACCACAATATGTTGTAAATAGAAGCCCGACACGTTCAGAAGCTCTTTTGCCCACCTGAAACTCCTTTTTTTGCTCTTCGACATACCCATCCGTCAAAACCATGCTGCTGATAAACTTAAGCCTGATGGACAATAGTAACCTCGCATTCAGCAGTAAGAATGTGACAAATCTTGTGTTTGCATGGTTGGCTACATATCGTTCTAGCGTTATTGTCTTCAATCAAATCTCATGAGAAGTGAGAAAATCCCGATGCTTACGAATCCACCGATTGGTTATAACTTTCTTACCCCGTCCTGTTGCCTAAATAGACATGAAGATTGAAAACAGTTAAGGTCTAAAAGAAGAGTGTCGAAAGAGCAACAGCTGAACGGTTAATTCTAGTACACTATATGCGGGCTTCCAATGTGCGTGAAATTATCACCTTTATATACAACTTCTCTAGACATGGAAAGCATTGCAGCTAGCCAATAATCTTGTTCAGATCAAAACTATTCATTTGGATATATAAGATCTTGACAGAATCCAACACCATTGATAGGCCATCCATGGAGAAACTCTTCATTGAGCATATAACATAATATTAGTACAAAATGTGTACTCCAAGATGATATATAAATTATGCGCAGAAATTTAAAATGCAGCTTATGGTTACAAGTGTAGATGATAATATAAAGTACCTGAAGAACTGTGGAGCCAAACACCACATTGAAATGAGCACAGAGATCATGTATTACACCCAAGGTCTCCAGTTTAGGCGCAGAGAGGACGGTTATTTGCAACGGTGAATAACTAGAATCAAGGATCAACCTTTGAAGTGAAGGGCATCTTGGATGATGAGCTGCCTTCTGTCAAAAGAAATTCTAATTCTTATAAGGTTAGGCGACTTTATTTGGAGACAACCGATTCTAACTGTGAAAACAAGCACCAAGCACTCCAGCGCAGGGCAACTGGAGTGGATGATGCTGTGCAATGAGGCCTCCGATATACGAACCCGCACAAGTGAAAATTTCTTGAGAAATGGGAGTTGAAGGTTTAGTACCAGATTGTCTGGTAGGTAGCACTACGCAAAGGTGGCGGTGTGGAGAGAGGACGAAAACCCTGAGATGGACATCGGTGCTGAGGGCACAAGTTCATGCATTTGGTATGTGGTATGTGATTTCCAGGGGAATAATAGAACTCAAGTAGATGTAGTTCTATGAATTTAGGGGATTCCAGCCAGGCATCCATCATGCAGGGCATGGTATGCTTGCTCAGGTAGCATGACGGGATGCAGAGGCTTTGAATGGAGCCCTGGTGGGAGGAGATGATGGCTCTGGGGATTTCAAAATCATTGAAGAGAGATAGCTGGCGACAGTCGAGATTAAGGGGAACGGCGCGCCATAGAGGGCGCCACCGAATTGAGAGGATTTGGGTGTGGCAACAATCCTTGGTGGGGAGAAGCGAGATGATCTCCCCAAGGATGGAGTCAGGGAGATCGCTGATGCGGTCCACCCGAGATTCTACGGGTTCCTGGGATCCGGTGGGGGCGGGGTCGCCGCTTCTCCCCGCCCTGCCGGGTGCGGGATCTACAACAGGCATAGCCGCTGGCGGGAGCCTCATCTTCTTGGCGCTGGGGTCAGCCGACTCCATTTTCCTCGAGGGCGTCGCGTCGCGCCCACGGATTTGAGCAGAGTAACGAATGATGAGCCTAGTTGTAGTGCGAGCGAAGAAGAAGGGGAGCTGGGGGTTTTCTGTAGGAGTGAGGAAGAAGGGGAGCTGGGGTCTTCTGTAGGAGCGAGGAGGAAGAAGAGCACCCAGGTTTTTTTTTGGGGGGGGGGTGTGCTGGGTGTGGGTAGCGCATCTCATTCAGTAAATATATGGGCTTTTGAATTGGTTTTACTATTTACTAGTGTGGATGGGCTGTTTTGTCTTGGGACCCGAGAAACAATTACTACTAGTACAATGGAGACACTCTACAGCTACCCAGAAAAACAATTACTACTAGTACAATGGAGACACTCTACCGCTTCTGGCTCCTCCTAGGTCATTGAAACGTCTCCCTCTACTGAATGTCGTTATACTTTAGTTCACCGACATGCGGGCCATGCAGCGCGCGGGCCCAAATGCCATCCACCAAATTAGAAGGCAGTATGCAGGCGGAGAGTCACCCCGGTCGTAGCGCGGCAGTAACGAGCCGTCGTATCACAAAACCCCACCTCTCCGCAGTCTATGACAGACAAAGCAACCATCATTTCACTCTTCGCTGAATCCCCTTCTCCCTCACCGTCTTCAAGAAAGGCAACACTTGCATCTGCCACTGTTCTTCTCTCCGAACGAAGGGAAGGTAAGCGGATCCGTGATGTTGGTATATTTTCGTTCAGAGGAAAAAAAGAACTTTTGCAAAGCAGTAACCGATCCTCAGTCTCTTTTTTGTTTCATTGTCACTGCGATTTTGTTTTCCTTTCACGGGTCTCCTAGTATTCGTCAGTTTCATGATGGACCAAGGAGAACCAGGAAAAGATCTGCCGATATTGGAGCAGACGCGGGAGGCTGGTCCCCACGAGACAGAGAGCTCCAAGAAGATGGAGGCAACCACCGAGGCGACCCCAGATACTGAGATGGTCAACGCCCCGTTTGAGGTTATAGCCCCCGTGGCATTGCAGGAGCAGTTTTCCCCCTTCGAGGATGTGTCCCCCCCCCCCCGCTGAGCTACCCAAGGTGATTTCTTCTTTGCCGATCTCGATTGTGGTTTTTCATCTAAGTATGTGGTGATTTTTTTAGAAAAGGAAGTATGTGGTGATTAATAATGCAAAATTTTATTAGCTTCGATGCCATGGTATACGTAGTGGTTGAAATAACTTATGTTTCTTATACTGAAAAGTAATTCGGAATTTTTTCCGTTTCAATTAGAGCCCTGATGCAGACAAGAATTGTGTGGTTGTACATGTCACTCGCTATGAGGCGGATGACCTGAATATACGCACTGGGAAAACAGAGTTCTTAGGCTGTTGGATCCTGGAAGCCATTTGCGGTTATACCAATGAAGAGTTGTATTCCAGCCTCACTGTTGTCAGGCGTGTTGTCCAGGGTGTACTGAAGCACAAGAAGTTCAAAGCTACTCCTTCATTTGTGAGGAATACTGTTCTTGTCAAGCTTACGCAAGAAGATAACGTGGCATGCCTCCACAAACAAGTTTATCAGTGGCAAGGCCACAAGGTTGTCTTCATGAAGGTTCACAGGATTGAGCTGCTGCGGGACGTCCTCGATGATGTTCATGGCAAGGTCCGTCTTTTGTCTAGCCCAAATTAGACCGAGGCATGAAATAGTTGCCCCAGCTAGTGTTTAATAGTAGTTTGGATTGTGTCTAACTATCCGAACCTTGCCTGTTATCGACCCCTCTGGGGCTAGTACTCTGTTTCAATCCGTCTATGGGAACTGCTGCTACTTTTGTGTGCCCGTGAATCATGTGAGAACCATCGTAATTGTTGCCGAAAAAGATGCGTCCTCACTAGTTTTTTCATGAATATGGCATGGTAAGACATAAGTTGTCACGGTTTATCATACGAGCAGTGTGTGTTTTGATGAAATAGAGCACTCATTCGAGAACCGTGCACCGACGTATACATAAGTACTTGTAAACACTGTTGGCGCTACCCCACTTGTAAGCAGTTGTGCAAAACACGGCACATTGGCTCAGCTCGCTTCAACACTAGGCTATCGACCAGCTAACAATCAACAATCTGCTGTCTGACATATAAGCAACTATGTATCTTGTTACAGTGGTTCATGCAGTTAATTGAGGCCACAATGCAATAAATTCCAAACGTTCACACGCTAGTCCAGCGCTCATGTGGAACACTCACATTAAACTCGTCTTCATAAAAAAACTTGAAAAGCATAAGTTCAGCAATTTTATACATCTCAATGATTCATAGAACATATCAAACATATACTAGTTCACAACAAAAGACAAAGTTGTGAGAAGGTTTACAAATCAGGAAAAAACAAGCAAGGCTTCTCTCTGAGCGAAGGGCCTCCCGGTAGGCTTAAATTTCCTAGAGTTCACTCTGGTTTTTTCTTGTTGCCACCATTCAGGGTTAGGTTCTCTCATTCCAGAATAACCAATTATAATTGTGGTCTCAGCTGGAATGCTGAACTGAACAATGTAGTGTACTAACCATGTGAAATTCTTGTGCATTCCACTAAATTTAAGCACCGCTATTTGGAGAAATAAGCAGACCACATTGCCTCTTGTCCGCGCACCTGTCCAAAAAACCGCCGTGCAGCCGTGCCAGCTAGTCCTCGGTCCATGGATGAACTGGTAGAAAGTGCATTCCGGACTAGGATGCAGTTGTTTTCGCTCGTCCCTGCACTGCAATCAGGAAGTAAAACGTACGAATCAGCTTCTTTTAGATTGCGTTGGTCATTCTACCTTAGTTACTACCAATGTAGGGATACCTTGAAGACGGGAGGTTAGACGACGGCAATGAGGGATAGCCATCTCATTTTGCGCAGTTGTACTAAAACTGAGGTGTGTGCTTTTGATTGCGCGGATAGAAATGATACAGAGACAGACACCCCGAAACGATATGGAGACAGACATCCCTATTTGCGCAAATAAGAACTACGTTTATTTAAATAGTGACAGATATTACTACTTTCCCTTGTTTCCTCTAAGAACCAAGTCCTAGATTCATGCTATAGGTTTCCCACTTTCTTCCCTGTTTGAACCAACTCTTTGAGTCGACTGTATGAAATAGCTTTACTTCTAATAATATTAGAAGTCCAGCTGGCTTTGGAACAACGGACGGAAGTAGAAAAGGATCCACATGAAGGGAGCTGGGGCAGTAGAGCAAGGCAGGTTTCGAAGGAATATATACCTGAGGGTCGTCGGCATGTCGCGAAGACAGTGTCGGGAGGCCACATCTTGGCAATAATACAGCAGGGAGGAAGAAGGGGTCGGAGGCCCTCCCGAGCCAGCGCTCTCTCGGAGAGAACGGCACGGCCGACGATCAGGACGCGCGGGCAGCCGTTGGTCTCCTCCCTCGCCGCCGACGACAGCGTGAACGATGCACCTACACCCCTGCCCCGGTTGAGGTTGTCCGGCCGGATTTGTGACCAGCCGTGAGCTGAGAGAGAGTGTGGCCACCTATGTGTTGCTTAGATCTAGAGAGCATGAGAGAGTGAACGAGAGGAACCCTAGTAAAGCAAGCGCTAAGGCTCCTGCTTTTATATATAGTGGAGTGATTTTGTTGTACCAGCTTCAAAAAAATGCGCTCCTACGTGTACCCGCGAGTGGGTGTGAGAGAACTAGTGTGTGCGTGCACCGCTTCTCTTCGTGAGAGTACAATATACTATGCCCAAAGAAAGTTCGCCGCAAGAGTAATAGTACAAGTGTGTGACGTGTGAGCTAAAATAAAATGTGTGCGCCGTCTTTTATTTTTTAGAAGTTCTGAGGGTAGGGTGTGAAGAGCACATATGTGCGTGACGTCTACCTGCAGATAGACGGTGGGTGCGACGTGCGAGTCTGCGAGAGGACTCGGGAGAGTCGTGACTCGTGAGGGTGCGTGTGCGTGAGAGAGAGGGGGGGGGCACGTATCAATTCAATGCATGTGTCCGTAAATCATTATCCAACAAACGTTCGCCACAAGCCTTTTCCCGACGAACGCCATAAGAACCGTTAGATCGGCATCCGACAATGTCAGTTTTGCCATGTGATTTAACAGAACAGCCACTCCTCCTACACACAAATCTTCCACGTGAGTGTTAGCAACTGCCGTATGCTCCATCCGTTCCGAAATGCAGTGCATATAGCTTTATTGAAAATTCGAAACCTCGCAAACTTTTAGTAAGTTTTCGTGTACCAAATTGCACATGTAGAATACCATGTATAGGTCATTTCATTCATCTTCGAGAGGTAACTATAAAGTTGGGTGAGGAGTCTACAAAGAAAGACCATTGTATCACCCGCAACAATTTCAAGCATCCTTTAGTGTCGAGGAATATCATAGGGACTCTATATGATATGATTTTTATAGGATTTTTTCCTTTAGAGCCAATTGTTTCATAGGAATATATTAATATACTCCACATTTCAAAGGAAATAAACATGATATCATTTCTATAGCTTTAGAGCCACTTGGTTCATATGAATGGATTCCTATACTCCCTTAATTTCAAAGGAAAATAAACATTAGCGTATATTCAATAGAAAAGTTCCTATGATATGAACCAAATTACATCTCTTTTCTAATCCCTCCTCATAGGAATTGAGATACATGTCATCTCTAGATTCAATAGAAAAGTTCCTATGATGTGAACCAAATGACATCTCTTTTCCAATCCCTAGTCATAGGTATTGAGATGCTCCATGTCATGTCTTTCCCTACAGCTTCCATGTATACATCTTCTATTCCTAAATAGATAGTACAACCCACTAGTAGCTTTTTCCAAAACATGCAACTATGGCACAAGAACTATATAGTGTGCCAATAACTTTGAAAGATGGTCGCTGGATGAAGCTAACCCGACAGTGCAGAGATAGGCAAATCCGAGCACTACTGGCCGTTGGATATCATCAACATTCCACCAGATCTACCACATGTACAATTTAGAAGACTCCATGGTTGAACTTAAGCATAATGCACAAACCTCAAAACACAAGCACTTCTCCTTTGTTCTAGAATCTTCTGTATCATAATTGATTATTTTTTTCTAAATGAATTGCCATTATTTGTTTTTTACTTTATGATTTACTCCCTCCGTTCCAAAATAGATGACCCAACTTTGCACTAACTCAAAGTTAGTGCAAAGTTGGGTCATCTATTTTGGAACGGAGGGAGTACAATGCACAACCCCATGAATCTTAACATTTTTATAAAACTTATTGATTTTGAATGAGATGAACTATAAGAACTAAACGAACATCTACATCATGCATATATGACTCAAAGCTTTACATGCTATAGTGTGTATTTATTCATAATTTGGTTTCGAAATCTCATGCGTTCAATACATGTGTACTCCCTCTGTCCGCAAATAAGTGTACTTCTAGCCTTTGTTCTAAGTCAAAGTTTTAAAATTTTGACCAAATATATACAAAAGAGTAGTAACATATATGACATAAAATTGATATATTATGAAATTACAATTCAAAACGAATCTAGTGATACTAATTTAGTGTCATAAATGATGCTACTTTTCCCTATAAAGTTGGTCAAAGTTTTAAAACTTTGACTTAAGACAAAAGCTAGAAGTACACTTATTCATGGACGGAGGGAGTACCTTACTAGTAGTTTTGAGTAGAGTAGCAAATTTCATGCAGCCCCGGGTATATCAAAATGTAGGGCCCATGCATCATTGCCTTTCGGTCGAACCTACGTCCACAATGTTTTGTACGTACTATATCTCCACTGGTCCCCGAACCGAAAATGCTGCCTCATTCCCGTAAAACCAAGCGGCCCACACATATTTAAGGCGTCGGCTCGAACCCATTTACTACGACGTGTCCCCGCACGCCGTAGTACTCCTACAAACCCTACCGCAGCACTCATCATCGGTTTTCTTCAAGAGGACGAGGGAGAAGCCGATTTGTAGTGGAGGTGCTTTCAAAAAAAAGGATCTACAGTGGAGACCCCTACCCTAGGGTGCCCTAGGTAGCTACCACACGCATCATTGTTTTCTCTTTTCTTTATGCTCTTGCGCCCTAGAGTTAAATGATGGTTGCTTCGTCCGTCCAGCTTAATGCGGGAAAGGTGGGGCTTTGTGATTTGACCCCTCGTCGCTCATTTTCTACTAGTGCGGTGCTACGACCGGGGTGCCTCCAATTCCAACCGCTGCTTCGAACTGTAATTTGGTGCATCGCACGTGGAACAAGATGGTGGATGAGCCACATGTTGGCCAAAGGGGTCCTATTAAGTGTGTCGCCATTTCGTGTGCGGACTGACCCTGCTTGAGGTGCTACGCCAACACGACAGGAGCAGCCTACCGCTTGGTTTTGCTCCTTGGTGAATCCCGACTATATTGATCTAAAAAGATATGTGCTGAACTACCCTCTCTGTCTCAGTTTTTTTATTTTTAGGCGTCTCGGTTTATAAGGCCTGCACGTAGTTCTAGGTCATCCATTTGACTAACTAAATAGGAGTTACTATGTCACAAAAAGTATATCATTGGATTCTTAAGCGGATGTAGTTGTATTTAAAAGTCGAGGGCGGGGCTTTTCCTGCGCGGTAGGCGGCGGGGCAGTTCCGCCTAGTCGGTTCGACAGAGACACGAGAAGATGAGGGAGTAGCTGCTGCAAACGTAGGGCTGTGTGATTTGACAGCGAGTTACTACTGGTAGGTGGGGCCCCGTGATTTGACTTGCCATTATCATTTTAACTGCGGCGCTACGACCGGCGTGAGTCTCCCAGATTCCTGACCACCTCCATACAGGTGCCTCTCCCAATGCTCTACCATGTAGTAGAGGCTGGCTCTTGCATGAGAGCCCACTTCTCCACTTTTTCCTTGCCTCTCTTTCCTCCACATGTGCAAAAATGCCATGTAAAGGGCACTATTGTACTTACTTTTACTTGCTCCTACAGGTGCTTAAGCTTGCCACATAGGCATAAAGTCTGATGTGGCAAGTTAATCAAGAAGAGAGAGACTAGTTTGGTGACCCAAGGAAGAAACGGTGCTAAGCGCGTGTACCTAGGTGAAAAGACAATTTTGAGTCTATAGCTAATTAAATGAAGCAAACTTAGCAACACCATTTCATTGGAAGAGGTCACTCCTTGGCAAATGCAATAAATACACGCGCTTACTAGCACCGTTTCTTCCTTGAGTACGAAGAAAGAGATAGAGAGGAGTAACAAAAAATGCACTTATAGCCAACCTTGTTGTAGTATGAGTGACTAAGTGATGACTATGTATGACATGCCAACATCAGATAGCCTAACGCACCATGTTAAATCTCCAAGGGCACGACCGCACGAGCGACGCGACGGTCGTGGTAGGCGCGACCATGATACGGGCTCCTGGCAGCCCTTGGATCTGAGATCAAACGGTCGCACGCTAAGTTGCTGAAAATTTGTAGAATAACCCTCCAGGATAGGATATTCACCCATAGGTCTAGAATCACGCCATGGAACCGTTCGATCTCAGATCCAAGGGCTCTCGGAAGCCCGTATCATGGGAGAATGGAAAGCCACTACCCTGTTGTTCGCACGCTGGCAGTTTGCTCCTACTCGTCCCCGCACGTCCTTCAATACTATGGCGGTTCGCTCCTAGTCATCTCGTCCATTCACATTACGGCAGTTCCACTAATCCTAACCCTCCTCCCAAATCCATGGCGTCCCAAATCTCCATGATCGGCGGTGAGTACAAGGTTAGAACCATCACCGACGATGAGTTCGACGTCATCTACACCCGTTCTTCCGTGATGGTGAAAGGATGCCTTTCTCGCTTCAGACGCATGTTCGAAAACTCAGATGATGAGTGGGTCGCTGGGCTAGATGTTGAGTACACCACAGTCCTGGGACGAGAGAAGGATCTAAAGGACGAAGAGAGGAAGAAGCCCGCCGTGATCCAGGTTTGCGTGCATGACTTATGCTTGGTCTACCACATATGCCATGCCGACGTTGAGTGCCAGGATTTTAAGGACTTCCTCGGGAGCAACCTAGTCAAATTCGTTACTGTAGACTTTGGTAACAACAAAGAAATCCTGGGTCGGATAGGCCTCGTTGTAGGCAACCCCTTCGACCTCCAGAAGAATCAGCTGGTGCCCTCTCGCCAGCCTTCAATGCTGACCCTGGCAGGAGCCATGGTTCATCCTTCGTACGGTAAACTGGTGAAACCTCCATACATGTTTCATCTTCATGCATGGCAGCAGAATGTACTAGATATAGACCACATCCACTACGCTGCAGTGGATGGCTACCTTTGCTTCAATATCTACAAGGGTTGGATGAAGAGCAACAGCCAAGTGTGCGGTTCAAGCAAAGAAGTATCGGCCAAGAGGAATAGGGACAAGGACGAAGTCCAAGACGTGGACGAGGACTCTGAGTAAGGTGGCAGTGTCGTTGCTTATGGTGGTTCTAAACTTCTAATGCAGTGTCTCCAGGCTTAGTTGCATAGTTTAATTTCAGGTGTGCTTAGTTTAATTTGAGGGGTGTGTTGTGCTGAGCCCCCAGCAGAACTATGTTATGTTTAATCTTGTTACTTTAACTCTTCAGTATGTAGATACTACTAGTATTTCTTTAATTGAATTTAGCACCCCAATTAAGCACGTACTAGCTTTTTTAATAGTACTATATGCATAATTTGGCGACGAGCGCTCTCTATATGTACCACCTTTTTTTCTAATTTCAAGTTTTGCTCCATGGCGCAATCCATCGATAGTACTACTGTACAAAAGTATACCTTTTTTAAAAGGCTAGAGTACTGTTCATCACATATATAGCTAGTTAAATTCTCAACCTAGAACGACGTGCATGCCATGTAGTAAACCGATACGGAGGAAGTATAGTAAAAATGAGGTGATTTTACCGAGCGATCGGCGGGGGAGGATGGCCTGTCATGCAGTCCCATCTGTCATGATGTACCAAGGCGATGCGCGTGTCCCTCTTGAGGCAGAAGCGATACTAGTACGTGGTTTGAGATGATGGCGAACCGAAGTGTGAAATAAGGGTTGCTTCGTCCATCTGGGAAAGTGCGGCATTGTGATTTGACGTCTCATTGCTCATTATTACTACTGGGCCGGTACGAGTGGGGTGCGCCCCCTGCTGTTCTGCACTATTATTTGGTGCTAGACACGTCGACCCGGTTGCTATATGTCCCACATGTCGGTGACAGGAAGTACATAATTCATGAAAGGGAGCGTCGATGGAGGAGTATACTACTACATAATTCATGAAAGGGAGCGACTTAGTTTTGGAAAAATCTGTTTTTACGGAGTACGTACCCACTAGGGTTTATAGGGCTCATCTAAAAAACATTCGTTTTTCCGTTTGATAAGTCTCAATTCTACTCCCTCCGTCCAAAAATATAAGAACGTTTTTAACACTAACATAGTATCAAAAACGTTCTTATATTCTGGGACAGAGGGAGTACTATACTACTAGTAGTACCATTACATGTTGGATTTCGAGGTGCGTTAGATCACCCGACGCAAGCAGTGTTAAGAGGAAACTAACCAATGCATGTACAAGTTCATGGAAATTTAGTTGTCATTCACGCATTCATTCTAATTAAAGCCTCGGTAAACACAACTTCTTGAGAAAAACGAGCGTACTAATTACTTGTGCAAACTATGAAATTAATTCGACCACTGACCGTCTACCTTGGTTGGAGAGATTTTGAAATTGAGCCATAAACTGGAAAGGAGGGAGTAGTAACTTTTGTCTCGATTACTATTTGTGGCCTTGTATTGATGCAAAATGTATTTTTTATAGTGGCCTTGTATAAGTAAATGGAGGGAGTACTAACCAAAGTGCGTAGTAGGGACGAGGAGTAAACGGAGGGAGTAGTAAAATTTTCTCCTCGGGCTGCGATCCACCATGCGCGTGGGTGAGGGAGCGGGTGTAAGGCATGGTAAGCAAGCTTCACCTCATCCTCCGAGCCACCGCGCCTGTGGGCGGGGGAGACGATGTACTAAGCAAGCTTCTCCTTGTTCTGCGAGTTGACGGGACACATCAAAAGTATTCCAGTGTATAGAGCCTTGCCTCTAAGGTAGGCCCCACATGGTTTGCCTCTTTTTTTAATTTAACATAACGTGTCAAGTCGCAATTTGTTTGTTCACCCGTGGTAGACAATCCTCCCTCCACCAAGTGGACAACCAGTACACGTGCCAAATTACCACGTGGGCTGCCTTTTTCGTACAGAAATGAGCTCCACCGTGTACCTGCGCGGGTGTGGTTGGGAAAGAGACGGGAGTACGTGCGCCGTGCGTGCACCTATTCTCTTCGTGCGCGTCCCCCACCTATGTGGGTGTGTGTGAGAGAGATACAAACCTAGACATAATGCGCCGTCCATCCCCATGCCTCCGCCCAGTCCGACCACCAGTCACCACCATGCCCCACTCCTCCTCGCCTTATCTCTCATCTTTCTCCCTCCATTTTTATATACAAGGGCCACTATCAAAATTACAATTTGTAGATATACAAGGCCACTAACACTAATCGATGCAATATTAATGGTGTTTGCCTCGTGGTACTAGCAAAGGAGGACATTAATTATCCCTTGCATGCATGCGGGAGTTTGTAAAAAATGCATCTTGATGTTCCGTGCAATGCACGGGCATCTTGCTAGTCCATGAAAACAACACATGGCAAAATTCCACAGCGAACGAGGGATTTGAATCTGTTGGGAGGGGCTGTTTGGATCTTGCCTGGGGTAGCCAAAATATTGGCGACTACTTCGCCATGGCCGGCACCGGCTCGAGTTCATCCTAACATTTCCCTCTTCTGTGGAGCCCATGCAGGGTCGACGAAGGTCCTCGCAACAAAAGGATCCGACAAGACACCTGCTGTGTACGCCGGCGTCGCCTTCGCGGTGGCCTTCATGGGACCCAAACGGCGGCGGCCTCCCGTGTTCTACTTCTCCTCGATGATGGCGGCGGACGCGGAGGCGCTGGTCACCGACTCGCCGCTCTCCGCGCACCCAGCTTCTGTCGCTGCTTGCATGGCGCGGCCGCCTGCATGGGAGTCTCAGCCACAGAAACGGGAGACGCAGTACGAGGCAGCGGCGTGGACGACAGCAACGACGCTCGTGCGCCGCTCCTCATCGAGCTGGCCTGGAGCGGCGAGTTGCTGAACCGCGCGCCGGCTTGGGGCGGAAACTGGCTCCGTCAGGCGAGGGGAGGGAGGTGGATCAGCGAGCTGCATAGCTCGTATCTGGCGGGCTACCCAGCCGGCTTGGATGCGGAATAACTACTCTTCGTAAGACATTGTAAGAGTGGACAAAATGGTGGAGGAGATAGGGGAGCGGCGGAGGTGTGCGATTCTTGGCCGACATTTGGCCTCGTTTAAATAGGAGATTAAATAGATGGCGGACGGGAGGAGCTCGGCCGGCGTTGCGTTTAACGCCGGCCCGGTCATGAATGGACGTGTGTCCAGAGTGGGTTTCTCGGCTTCCACACGGGCGGGTTTCATGGAGGCATTTGAATGCGGCACAGAGGCGTGTTCAGCCGGGCGTGCCGCGAGTGGCTCCCTCGACTCTGACCTAGGACACCACACTGTTCTTCCACTGACGTGTGGGCTCTTTGGGTGCATGACCTGCATGTTAGTGACCCAACGCAGGCAGCGCACAGCAGAGGAACCTTTGGTGGGCCAGGGCGGTCAGAAGCGGGCATTTTCATAAACCAATGATTGTTCATTGAGTGTGACGTCATCTTTTTGATGTAGATAAGCCTACTATGTTGATAGCCCGTTCGATACGTTGTGATTCATAAAGATCGCTGCAAACATCGATGTTCTGCTTATCACAGATAAGATTGATTAATACCCGTAACAATCCATGTCCTTAACAAAGGGTGCATGCACGTATAGGTTGAACGTGTGTCTTGCGTCGTGTGCTGTGTGCATGCAGGCGTGCGAGTGTTGCATGCGTGCAAGGGTACGTTTCAGTGTTGCATGCATGGGTGCATACGTGCGTGTGTTTGTGAGTGCATGTGTATGTGTCAGTGTTGCACGCCAGCATGCGTGTGTGTGTACGTGTCAGTGTTGCACGCCTACATGCGTGCGTGTCTTGCGTGCGTGCATGTGTACGTGCGGGGTGAGGCTACACGTCAGTCGACTGACTTTTTCATCTCTGGTCATTAGATTTTCCAGCCGTTGGATACGAAATCAAGGGCCTCCAGTTTATCATCAAACTCCACCCCCCGGAGCCGCCAGCCACCACCGGCCGAACCGCCAGCCCCCGCCGCCCGCGGCCGGCCCGCCCTCCTCGAAACCACTCCCCACCGCCGGTCCGCCGCCGCACCGGCCATCCCT
>NC_041380.1:374652461-374655572 GCF_002162155.2 Triticum dicoccoides | reverse complement strand
GCCCCCAACCGCCGGTGACTGCCAACCAGAGGTCTCACGACTTCGAATACCCGCCGACCACTAATTTATTACCATTTCTGTCCTTCATATACGCGCTGACGGATGGGCCCTATGGTAATGTGCGCTGCTGAGTGTGGACCGTTTGACTTGTCAATTGATCGTGTTATCAAGAAATTACGGAGCTGTATGGTGAGCTAGTGACCGTACGATCAACCTAAAATGTACTCCTATTTTATTAACACAGTACAAACTCAAACTACCATTTCTTTCTTTCATATACGGGCTGACAGGTGGGCCCCATGGTTACGCGCCCCGATGGTGCAACACTAGTTGCGCCGCGTGGAACGTTTGACTGGTCAATTGATTGTGTCATCAACAAAATACAGAGTTGTACGAGTGAGCCAGTGACCGTATAATCATGATATGTATTTGTTTAACACGGTACAAACGAAAGGGCTCATATATACGTGCAAGCACACACCGCTATAAGCGCACACACGCGAAACCGACCCCTATGAGCACCTTCGAGAGAGTGGGCCAGCATATATGATCTTGAGATTTTACGAAGTCACCATAGGTTCCTTGTAGTCGAGTGGAACGTCTCCTCCCACTGAACGTACGTCGCCGGAAAATACTGAAATTAACACAAGATAAATGCGACCACCGGGACTTTAACGTTGGTGGGCTCGAGAAACCACTGTCCTCTAACCATCCAACCACATGCTGGTTAGCACGACAAAATGTATGCGGTGACCGTGATGAGCTTATTCTGAAGTCCAGTGACCATATCGTGCTTTCGCTTCAAATACAATGACCGTAAGTGTCATCAACAAAATACGGAGCACGCATCAAATGCAAAGTCCGTTAGTGTCATCAACAAAATATGGAGACGTATCGTGAGCTAGATACCGTTGTACTAGTGTATATGATTATTCTCTTAGTGGCCGATTGCGTGTGTGGTGTGGTGGGCACATCATTTCTAGTTGTGGTGGGTCAACATGAAGACTCATGGGTCGGTTCCATCCTGCACCACATATAGGTTGGACCGAGACGTGTTATACGAAGACCCATGTGGAGGACTCAGCGTACAACACGAAGCTACCAGAGTCGCGGAGGACTCTATCCCCACTGGTGATAAGCTGACTATATATGATTTGTAACCCTAGGCCCTTAGTATGTTATACAAGCTTGGGGGCTAGTTCGTCGATAGTATCCACACACGCACAATGCCTGGTATTCACGTGTACTTTGTACACACCCCTATCACTAATATACAGTACCAGGAGTAGGCTCTTTCTTCAACTGCAATTGAATTCTAGCATGTGCATGTGTTTATTTCATATTATCGATCCATAGAGTGAGAGCAGTTTGAAATACAGGCAATGGATGCTTTTGCAATTCATATATAAACATTAATTAGTGCACTCCATGTTGTTAGTGTGAAGAACTTTATACATTTGTCACTTGCATGGATACATTCCAAATTGCTAGCTAAGAAATAGAATACATGTCGAATTCAACATAAAGGGGGTTTCGAAGATTCGAATTCATAGGAAGTGCTTTCATCTATTTGAACCCGAGATAATGGCATTTGTAAATCAGATGTAAAAGGGGGCATCAATCTTTGTTGTGAGTTTGAACATGCTATATATATATATATTCATACACATATCTAACTTTTTTTTGCAACCAAGGAGATTATATCTGGAACCATGCATGAACTGAGGTAAGTTGCATATTTTTTAATATATACTCGTGTACAATGTATATTCAAATTTACCCCCTCCATTCCAAAATAATCGTAGCTTTAGGATTTTCAAGAGTGAAGATTTGTGAAGTTTGAAAAATCCTGAAAGTTCAATTCAAGAGAACCAAGAACGTTAATGCTTCTACTCCCAAATATTGAACGAAGCGCCAAATAGGCCTCTGGTCACCCGAAACCGCGCGAGACTAATGTTTTGGTGGTAGGAAATTACTGTCCTGACTCTGGCCCGTGTAGCCTATCGGCCCGATGTCCAAAGGTCTAAACCGGGGTAGGTTTGTAACTTCACCAAGATGCCAGAGAAGCATTCATACGCCGTGGGCGCCTACCCATGCGCTCGGCCGAAAATCTATCCCGCCCACATTTGGGACACCTGACATGACTGTCCTACCCCCAACCCACAATATGTCCGAAATTTTAGATGGGGGGAAAGTTTGTAACTTTCCCCAAATTTCAAACAAGCGCGTCTCAAACCGAACCATTGTTCCCCCTTAGTTCCCCGCCTCCCTCTGTTTCCCCATTCATACTCTATGGGCGCGAAAACGCCCTCTCCACCAGCCGCGAAACCCCAGTCTCCTCCGTCCTCCACTCCATAGCGGCCAATCCACCGCCGCCCTCCTCCATCACACCGGAGCCGGTACCCCGACATCGTCGTCCAACGCAACCACAACCGCAATGCCCTCAAGGACTTAGCAGTTGAAGCCGAGGCAGAGCTGCCTCCACAACGCCGACACCGACGTGCGCCGTACCAGAACCACTCTGACCACGCCGTCCTGCGCCTCATTGCTGCGGATCCACTATCGCAACCGTCCACCGCACCGGAGCTGTTCCCGCTACGCCGTCGTTCGCCGCCTCGGATCTGCTTCCCCGCCGCCGACAGACAGCCACCGCACCACACTCAACAACTTGGCCATGGGTTCGTCCAAGGTTGCACCGTCCTCCACAACTTCTGGTTTCCGGCGAACAACAAGAAGATCATCGGAAAAACAAAAGGAGAACACAGCACTGCCAGCAGAAAGAGGTACTCCTCTTCCCATATTCGTGCAAATCTTACATCTCCGCTCACACCGTATTCATCCCACGAAAGAAACTAGTTGAGCGCTTCTTACTGCATCTTCTTCATGATACTAAATGCACAAGGTTTCCTCCCTTTTACTATTTCACCTTTGCTAGAGGTCAGTAGCCCGCCTGGATTTCAATTCAGGGTTAGTCGAACCGCAATTAAAAGAAGCAGCACCCGCTTAGGCGCGCGGAGCACCTAGTCCGCCTGCTCCCCGGGGAAGCGGGGTGTGGGGCGCAAGAGCTGCTTGTGCCCGATCTGGAGGTCGGCGGGGCTTGAATGGATGGTC
>NC_041380.1:374614288-374652144 GCF_002162155.2 Triticum dicoccoides | reverse complement strand
CGGCGGTGCGGTGAGGTCAAGGGTAGGGCGCAGGCAGGGGAGGAATACTGGGCCGGTGGTTGCTGGCGTTTTGAGGAAGATCATCAACACTGACTGGCTGGAGGTAGATGAAGGCGATCTACCCGTTCTTTGTACATCGGACGGTGCAGAAAAAATGGACTGACCTATTTGCTTTCAGTCGACTGTTATTTTGATAGAATCCTGTAGTAATTTAGTGTGCCATGCATGTTGTTGAGCTATCATATGTCTCCCGTCATTTATTTCTCACCGACCTGCTATCTGCTAACTTTACACTGTACTAATTGTGCACACACTTCACCCATACTCACACTATTGTTTTTTATGCATGGGTATTTCAGACTCTGACGCAGTGTTGATGAATGCAGAAAAGAAAAGACAGAAGTCGCTCCAGTGTAATTCGAAGATAAGCACTAAGCATTCCCGCTCTCTAACGGGTGCAGTGTCAGCAGTTGGAGACAGTAAACATAGCTCTACAGTTGATGATCTCAATTGCCACACACAACCATCCTAGGTGCTTGCTTTAACTTCACACTGTCAAATGTGGTTGCATGTTGCATATGGTGTCTAGCTTGTATTGCTTCCAATTTGGTTAAGTTGCATCTACTTACTTCACACATTATACCTTTGATAATGACATGCCTTCCTGTTTTCGATACATACTACATATGTCTATTAACCATGTTCGTACATCAAACTAATGCTCTTTTGTATCCCTCGTCAATCACTTATGATGAGACAGTCACCCGGGTGGGTTACTGTGAGACCCCATACTCGTTTAAAGAGTGCAGTGTCATCCTCCCCACATGATTCTCAAGAAACAGCAAGGCTAAATGAAGATAGTCAATGTAGATCTCTAGTTGATCACCACAATTCCCCCACACCACCATCACAGGTGCTTTCTCTTACTTGGCAGTGTGATATGTGGTTGCATGTTGCATACGGTGTCTAGCTTGTAATGCTTCTAATTAGGGTAAATTGCATCTGCTTAGTTTACACACTATACCTGTGAATATGGCATGCCTTCCTATTTTTGGTACACACTACATCTATGTATTAACCTTGTTCTTACATTAAACTACCTCTCTTCTGTATCCTGCATCAATCACTTATGATGAGTCACCTTTATTCGTTGCATATTACATATTATTTCCAGCCTGTTGCCATGTATTGCTTCTAATTTGGTCAAATACATTTGTTAGGGCACCCTTTTAATTTGGCAGAGTGATATTGGTTTCATCTTTCATATGGTTTCTAGCTTGCATCGATTCTAACAAGTTCAAGCACCTTGTGCTTAGTTTACACTTTATACATCATACATGTCAATATGTCACGCCGTCCTGTTTTTCATACATATTCCATCCTCCTATCATGCGGCTGCCTTACATGAAAGTAGTGTTCGTCAGTATCATGCATCAATGAGTTCTGAAGAGCAAATTTTATTCCTTTTTCTTGTGGGTTTGACTTGACAAGGCAAAATCAAGAAAGAGGAAGGAAAAGAGTAAGGAAGGCGATGATGGCGGTCGTCTGCAGCAACGTAAATGGAGCATCTATACTGATTCTCCTTGTAATGATAGTGCATTACAAGGTCCAAGTCTCCGCTCCCCTACTCCACCATCCAAGGTGCTTTCTCTAACTTGGCAGTGTGATATCTGGTTGCATGTTGCATATGGTGTCTAGCTCGTATTGCTCCTAATTAGTGTAAACTGCATCTGCTTAGCTTACACATGATACATGTGAATATGACACGCTTTCCTGTTTTTGGTACATACTATATCTGTCTATCACACCATGTTCTTACATGAAACTACTCTTCTTGTGTATCCTACATCAGTCACTATGACGGGACACCTTTAAGTTGGCAGTGTGATATTGGTTTGCGTCTTGAATATGATTTCTAGCATGTATTGCTTCTAGTTTGACGAACGCCACCTATGACGAGATAGTTTTAACTTGGCAGAGTGATATTGATTGCACCTTCCATATGGTGTCTTGCAGTGTTTCTAATCCCTTTTTATTATCGGTTTGACTTCACAATGCAAAATCATTACAGCTGAAGGAAATTAGCCCGGCAGTGGATGATGGTGGTCCTTCGGAGCAACTCAAACAGGGGGTCTCTACAGATTCTACTCCGCCATCCTCCCAACAAGATTCGCAAGACAACACAAGGCTGGACAGTCAACGTAGCTGTGTAGATGATGACTCCCCTACTCCACCATCACAGGTGCTTGCTCTAACTTGTCACTATTATATGTGGTTGCATGTTGCGTATGATGTCTAGCTTGTATTGCTTCTAACTTGAATTGCATCTGCTTACTTTACACATAATGCCTGTGAATATGACATGTGTTCCTGTTTCTAGAACATACATGTACATGATGAGCACATCTACCCTACTCCACCATCACCGGTGCTTGCTCTTACTTGGAACTGTTATACGTGGTTGCGTTTTTCGTATGATGTCTAGTTTGTATTGCTTCTGATTATGTTGAATTGCATCTGCGTAGCTTACAACTTATACCTGCAACGATTACTTACCCATAAGACACGCTATCGTACGTGTGAATATGAAACACTGTCTTTTTTTGTATATATTCCATCCTCCTATCCCGCGCTTGCCTTACATCAAAGTAGTGTTCGTTTGTATCATGCATCAACCAGTTATGCTGAGCTAATTTTATTCATCTTCTTGTGGTTTTGACTTCATAAGGAAATATCAGAAAATAGGAAGGAAAAGAGTAAGTTAGAGGATGTTGGTGGTCCTCCGCACCTATGCAAACAGAGACTCTCTAGATTTGCCAGTGCTACTGCTAATGAAGTTGAAGTCCCAAGTCTACATGATGAGTTCATCTCCCGTACTCCACCATCACAGGTGCTTGCTCTAAGTTGACAGTGTGATAATTGGTTTCATGTTGCATATGTTGTCTAGCCTATATTTCTTCTATTTTGATTAAATTGCACCCGCTGAGTTTATACGTTATACATGTGCATATGACATGGCTTTCTGTGTCTAGAATACATTGCATCTATCTATAATACCATGTTCTTACATCAAAGTACTGTTGTTGTGTATCCCGCATCAGTCAGTCATGATTGGACGCTTTTAACATGGCAGTTTGATAGTGGTTGCATCTTGCATTGATTTCTACGTTGTACTGCTTCTAATTTTTCGAATTGCCACTTATGACAAGACACTTTTAACTTGGCAGAGTAATATTGGTTGCATCTTTCATATGGTATCTAGCTTGCATTACTTCTATTTTCTTGAAAATCCTTCTGCTTAGTTTGCACATCGTAGCTGTGAATATGTCATGCCATCCTATTTTTCTTACATATTCCATCCTCATACGGTTGTCTTACATCAAAGTATTGCTTGTCTGTATCATGCATCAATGAGTTCTGAAGAGTGATTTTATTCTTTTGTGTTGTGTGTACAGCTTGACATGGCAAAGTCAAAAAAGAGTAAGGAAAATAATATAGTAGGGAGTGCTGTTACTCGTCTGGTGAAACGGAAAAGGTTCTGCCGTCGAGATTCTGCTGGTACTTATAGTGCAGTAGAAGGTCCAAGTCCACCGGCTAAATCTACAAACACAGTATCACCTGCTCCACCAGCTGCAACATCCGCTTCAACTGTACCAGCATCTCAACCAGTTACTCGTTCGTTTGCTCCGAAACTGGCCAGTTCCCAAACTGCCTTCACACCTAACACTACTTCTGAAGCACTGCTGACACAACAGGACTTGGCAAGATCAGATGAACCTCATGAGCATCAACACCAAGACGGTACCTGACCAAGTCAAGTTGCAGTTGCATGCTCCTTTATATGTACTCTCACAGTTTGATGTACACTAACACTTTCCATATTCGTTGTTGAACTAGCACCACGGCGCAAGCGGAAACAGACATCAGGGATAATGCTTGACAGATTAACAAAATCTAAAGGAGGAAGAATGGAGATCCATTTTGAGGCAGGTTTAAAAAGGCCACGTGATGCTACAGAGTCAGCCAAGTTAGTATCAGAGGCAGCCGTTGCCGTTAGGTGTCATGCACGTATCCTCCCAACGTGGATCCAGTACAGGAATGAGAAAGACAATACCCAGTTTAACACCTTCCTTGACCATTTATCCGTAAGTAATGTTATTCATCGCAATTAGTAATATTGTCTTGCTCTATCCCGTACTTTCTAGCTTCCTCCTAATAAGACTCACATTCTTTTTTCAATAGATGAGGTTCAAGTTGGATCCAAAAGATGATGCAACTAGACAAGCATGCACTCATGTTTTTCAGTCTGCTCTGCAACAGTATCGGTACCACCTTAGAAAATCTCACTTTGAAGGCAAGGCTAACAATGAAATCGCCCAAACATCTCCAGTGGAATATATTACAGATGAAGACTGGACAGCCCTCGTTAAACACTAATCTGATCCAAAGTATCAGGTAGGCTATATGTATTTGATCAGACCACATATTGAACTTGTATTTATGTATGTGCCTTACAAGTGTATCTTCTTCTAGGCTAACTGTTTGAAGAACAAAACCAACCGTTCTAAAGTGAAATTCCAACAGACCACATGATCTCGTAGTTATATTGCACACTGCGAGGCTCTTGTAAATAGCTGCTACTTCCTTCTTTTTTTGTGCCATATTATCGTATCTATATTGACTTGTTCCAAATACAGAGGAAATACCATGCGGACCAAAAAGAACCTGAACCGAATGCAGTGCAAATCTTCAAGGATTGCCACACCAGCAAGATGAAGGGCATGAGCACACCAGTTCAAGCCGCTGTTGTAAGTCCTTACTCCCGCTGCCTTGAACTGATTAGTACTATGATGTGTTCATTTAACTACTTGGTTTGCAGCCAATGTCAGTTACTCTGTTCACTTTTATTCATAGTTGTCTTAACGTATCATTTCACCTTACATGGTTTAAAAGAGATGAAGGATATTCTTTTGGTCTTGATCTGTAATCTAGTTGTTATGTTCACGTGCGCACACAATGATAAAATAGCCTGTTTGTTTTATATCTGTTTGCCCATGATATGAATGATGTCATACTATCTTCATCCTACTTTAAACCATGTCTCTTTATCCTTAGACGTCAGCGAATGTGAGGAAATAGACAATACAGTAGGCATGCTACATGAACATATGTTCCGAAAGTGATTTTATTATGTAGTTGGCACTACAATACATGCTAATGTATTACAGTAGTTCACCAAAATAAGTTATGTATAAATGTTTAACCTACTTTGTTTGTTTTTGTCTCATTAGTAACTTATCTGGTACACTAATCTACAGGTTCAAACTTTCAGGAAGCTATGGAAGAAATGATTGAATAGCCACAACCACCTGAAGGTGACGAGGCTACTACAGGCACAATGTCACCTCTTGCTGCAGTGCGTCAGTATCTCTCCACTAACAGTGCAAAAAGCACCTTCCTGCATAATTCTGGGTTGGTTGTCAAGGTAACCTCATCCAAATCGCTTACTGAACAAAATCTTCCTGCTAGACAGAGTGATATATCTGTGCTCCAGACACAACTCCAATCTCTAATGGACGTTGTTTCGGAAACAAGAATAGTGGTTGAGAAATGTCGTCAAGATGTGAATGGGTTTGAAACCAGACTATCAGACATTCGCTTCGTTGTTCAAGAGCAATGGCGGAAAAAAGGTGGAGATCGTGCTGCTCCATCAGATTCTACAGCCTGAAACATTAGCACTCAGGTCAAATGGTTTGTGCTTCTATACATCTGATGGTGCTTTTATCTGGAAGGACTATAAACTTTATGCCAACATGCCTTTTGTTGTATGGTTGGAATTTATTTTGTTGTGATACAACATTTATGATGCTGCCTCAGGCTGCAGTAATTACGACGCTATTTTTGTATAGTGTAGGTTTATCTTAGTAATGTAATCGGCCGAAAGCTTCGTAGAGCCCAACAAGCCAACATTCATTAGGCCCATTCCAATTGGGCTAAAAACGATTATGGACCGAAATTGGCATGTAGCCCACTAAAAATATCTGGGCCTAAATCAGCATAAGTTTTCATATTTTTCTGGTAGGCCTGTGCCCATAGTGGGCCTTTAACAGGCCTAAACATAATCTGGGCCCTCAAGTAAAAATAGGTTGTTTACAGGTGTAAATATCTCGAGCCCATAAAATACATGGGCCTTTAATAGAGCGAAAGTGAGATTGGGCCCTGATTGTGCCAAATAACCCACTGGACTTTAACAGGCCAAAATTTGGACGGGCCGTAAATGCCCGACCTAATACACGGGCCTTTAACAGGCCGGAACGTCGGTTGGGCTAGATTATCGTCATTTCTATATGGGCCGTTAATGGGCCCGATATGATGTTGGGCCACATATGGCCCATGGTTTACGTCCGGCTTTAACAGGCCGAAAATGACAACAGGCCGAAAGTGGTCCAAAGCTATAGTGGGCCTCTAACAGGCCGAATGTCAGACATGGCTGAATATGACCCAAATCCTTCACGGTCGTTTATGGGCCGAAAGTTTTGATGGCCTGTAAATGGGCCCAAATGAAGCCGGACCTTTAACAGGCCGGAAATACACCGGGCCGTAATTCGAACCAATTACTTAGCGGACTGTTAACGGGTCAGAAGTGACCATGGGCCACGTTGATGACAAGTTTAGGACAGGCCGTTGACGGGCCGATTTGACACAGCATGTTGGGTCTTTAGCTGGGCCGACCCATTATGGTCGCCAGAATCTTGTGGGCCTTTAGCTGGCCCGGCCCATTATGGTCCGCAAAATCTTGTGGGCCTTTAGCTAGGCTGGCCCATTATGGTCTGCAAAATCGTGTGGGCCTTTAGCTGGGCTGGCCCATCATGGTCCGCTAAATTTTGTGGGCCTTTAGCTGGGCCGGCCCATTATGGTCCGCTAAACTTATGGGCCTTCGGTTGGGCTGGCCCATTTAATCTTTGTGGGCCACTTTTGGTCCGGTCCACGTGTCAACATATCATAGGCCCATCTCGCCCGTTGGATCCTTCAGCCAATGAGAATTTTACACGGGGAAAATCGGCATTGGTGTTGGCTGTTAACGGGTTATCGGATCCAAAATCCGACCCGGTAGCTTAACGGAGTTCCATTACGGTGGATGCCACGTGTCAGTCACCCTTGACGAAAGCACTTCTGTGACGCGCGATTTATCATCATGAAAGTGGACACTTCCGTGATGATAATTTTGGCAATGTCATGGAACACTTCTACGACATCACAGGTATGACTATCTTGATTCTATCATAAATTTGTCATGGATGTACATGCATGACAGAAAACACGACCTACTGTGACAAACACGTATCATCACGGAAGTGTATTTTTTTGTAGTGATTGATCTTTCTTGCAATGGAAGAAGTGCTTAGCTTTGGGTTCAATCTTGCGGTGCTCGATCCTAGTGACAGAAAGGGAAACGACACGTATTGTATTGTTGCCATCGAGGATAAAAAGATGGGGTTTATATCATATTGCATGAGTTTATCCCTCTAAACCATGTCATCTTACTTAAAGCATTTCTCTGTTCTTATGAACTTAATACTCTAGATGCATGCTGGATAGCGGTCGATGTGTGGAGTAATAGTAGTAGATGCAGAATCATTTCGGTCTATTGTCACAGACGTGATGCCTATATACATGATCATACCTAGATATTCTCATAATTATTCGCTTTTCTATCAATTGCTCGACAGTAATTCATTTACCCACCGTAATACTTATGCTCTTGAGAGAAGCCACTAGTGAAACCTATGGCCCCCGGGTCTATCTTCCATCATATTAATCTTCCAACACTTAGCTCTTTCTATTGCCGTTTATTTTACTTTGCACCTTTATTTCTATTTATGATAAAAATACCAAAAATATTATTTTATCATATCTATCAGATCTCACTCTTGTAAGTGACCGTGAAGGGATTGACAACCCCTTTATCGCGTTGGTTGCGAGGTTCTTAGTTGTTTGTGTAGGTGTGTGGGACTCGAGCATGATATCCTACTGGATTGATACCTTGGTTTCAAAAACTGAGGGAAATACTTACGCTACTTTACTGCATCACCCTTTCCTCTTCAAGGGAAAACCAACGCAGTGCTCAAGAGGTAGCAAGGTGCCAAGTGCATTAAATGGCTTTGAAACTCAAGTCTCCAATGCATAGGTGCTTAGTTTGTTGTTGCTAAGCTTGCTTCATTTAATTATCTATAGACTCAAAATTGTCTTTCCACCTAGGTACACGTGCTTAGCACCGTTTCTTCTTGGGGTCACCAAACTAGTCTCTCTCTCTTCTTAATTAACTTGCCACATCATATTTTATGCCTACGTGGCAGGCTTAGCACCTATATATGGTGGAGCACTGGGAGAGGCCTAAGGCTGGTCATAGTGGGGAGTAACTTATGCTAGTGTCATGCATATGACACTAGTCTAAGTTACTACTCCATAGTGCAAAGTAACGTAGTACTAGTGTCATAGATGGCTACATTTATTAGCTTGCACACTCATTCTTTCTCAAGAAGCGCTATGTTACAGTAACGTATTATGTTACTCTAAACATCTCTGTCCTCATTAACTACATGCCACATAAGCAAAAATTTCTTGGAGTGCGCTATGTTACTACCTAAGTTACTCCCACTATGACTAGCCTAAGTTACTCCCACTGTGGTTAGTCTTAGGCCTTGTTCAGTTCAACCTCCTCCCAAGGGGTTTGGAGAGGAATGGAGGGGAATTTGTCTTGTACATGATTTAATCCCCCACAATCCATGTTAATCTATGTATATTGTGGGCGTGTAATTTGACCCCTCATTTTGCCGCACTATGACCAGTGTGAGTGTCTACATGCAGTACACCATCCTCTAATTTGGTGGATGCCAAGCCGGCCTGAAAAGGAGCTATAGCTTTTTTTCAAGTTGAATTTTTTTATCGATGAGGAGCCATAATTAAGCTGGAGGCGTCTCTTGTTTTCTTTCGAATGGACAATAAGCTGGAGAGCTGGAGAGTGTCTTTAATGGACTGCCTCTAGTGTTAAGGCCCTCCAGTACGAAACATGGGTAGCTGACTGAGCCGATACAAAATCCTATCCATGTTAAATCCCATTTGTTTTTGTTTTTTACGAGGAGAAGCCCATATTTCTTGAAGAGTGGGCGATCCAAGAAAAACCCTCCTGCCTCCTCGCTTCCACTTATACTACAGCTCGTCGGACTCTCCCGCTTCAGTCGCCCCCCAATTCCCCCCGCTCCCCATCTTCCTCACTCATACAGAAAACCCCCACTCACCTTCTTCCTCACTCATACAGAAAATGCCAGTTCCTCTTATTCCACTCCTACAGAAAACCCCAGCCTCCCTTCTTCCCCACTCGCACTGCCACTAGGCTCATCTCTGACTACTCTGCTCAAACCCGTGAGCTCGGCACGACGCCCGCAAGGAAAATGGAGTCGGCTGGCCCCAGTGCTAAGAAGATGAGGCTCCTGCCAGCAGCGACACCGGTTGTAGATATCGCACACGGCAGCGCGGGGAGAAGCGGAGAGCCCCCCCCACCCAGATCTGAGGAACCGGTAGAATCTCTGGTGGACCGCATCAGCGATCTCCCGGACATCATCCTTGAGAAGATCATTGTCGGTGTCAAAACCGGAGGATCTCGGGTAGTGGGTCCCGAACTATGCGTCTAGGCCAGATGGTAACAGGAGGCAGGGAACACGATGTTTTACCCAGGTTCGAGCCCTCTTGATGGAGGTAAAACCCTACGTCCTGCTTGATTAATATTGATGATATGGGTAGTACAAGAGTAGATCTACCACGAGATCAAGGAGGCTAAACCCTAGAAGCTAGCCTATGGTATGATTGTTGTATATGGAGATGATTCCCTATGGACTACAACCCTCCGGTTTATATAGACACCGGATAGGGTTAGGGCTACACAGAGTCGGTTACAATGGTAGGAGATCTTGAATATCCGCATCGCCAAGCTTGCCTTCCACGCCAAGGAAAGTCCCATCCGGACACGGGACGAAGTCTTCAATCTTGTATCTTCATAGTCCAGGAGTCCGGCTGAAGGTATAGTCCGGCTACCCGAACACCCCCTAATCCAGGACTCCCTCAGTAGCCCCTGAACCAGGCTTCAATGACGACGAGTCCGGCACGCAAATTGTCTTCGGCATTGCAAGGCTGGTTCCTCCTCCAAGTCCTTCATAGAAGATTGTAAACACCAAGAGTAATGTCCGGCTCTGCAAAATAAGCTTCCACATATCGCCATAGAGAGAATAATATTAACACAAATCAAAACTGCTGACGTATTCCGCAGTGTGTCATCACACTACGGCCAAGTCCTTTACTTGAATCGTTTTTACTTTTCCACCTCAGCATGTTTTGCGAGGCGGTTTCCTTGGCACATCTTGTCAAAGCAGAGATCGTGTACCCCCTTTACAGGATTCTCATCAATACGGACATGGGTAATCCAATCGCGCCACTTATCACAGCGCTTGGGAGGCAAGCGAGTTTTACTAGGCAGGTGGGGACGCACAACCGTATCCTCCCATATAAGGGGATAAGGATCCACCTTTTTACCTACGCCTTCTTCCTCCTTTGCCTATCCATCTCCTGCGCACTTGAGCTCCAGCGCCCAAGCCCGCACTTCCCACCTCAACCTTCTCCAGCAATGTCCGAAGTGGGAGGCAAGTGGATGGTCTCCTCCGTCATGGAGGGCCATGTCAAAAAGCTAAGGAAGGCCGGATACTTGTCCAAAGACATCGCGCACCGGCTTCCCGAGGAGGGGCAGCTTCTCCCCACCCCAAGGCCCCATGAGAGGGTAGTATTCCTTCCCCACTTCCTCCGTGGACTGGGTTTTCCACTCCACCCATTTGTTCGGGGGCTCATGTTTTACTATGGCCTGGATTTCCACGATCTGGCCCCGAACTTCGTCCTCAACATCTCGGCGTTTATCGTCGTGTGCGAGGCTTTCCTCCGCATCCGCCCCCATTTCGGCCTCTGGCTCAAGACCTTCAATGTCAAGCCCAAGGTGGTGCGCGGCAGCCAGGCGGAGTGCGGAGGCGCCATGGCGGGCAAGATGGCCAACGTCCTATGGCTCGAGGGCTCCTTCGTGGAGAACCTGAAGGGGTGGAAATCGTGGTGGTTTTACATCACCGAGCCGCGCGATCCGAAATGGATCGCAGCCCCCGAGTTCCGATCCAGACCCCCCATGCAGCTTATGTCCTGGAAAGAGACGAGCCTGTCGTGGGGCGACGAAAAAGAGGTGACCGGACTGCAGACATGCATCCAGTCCCTGGTGAGCAAGCCGATCAAGCTCGTCAATGTAGTCCAGGTTATGCTCGTTCGCCGGATCCTCCCGTGTCAACAACGGGACTTTAATCTGTGGGAGTTCGACCCGGCGCACCACCAAACCCTTAATAGGCTCTTTGACACGACGTATGAAGACGTCTGGAAGGTGCTAACCAAAGGCGCAAAGGCTACCACATCCGCTTCCGAGGACCGCGGATACAGCTCGTGGCATCACGCTAGCGAGGTAAGCTATTTTCACCTTTTACAGGATGTTAAGTTTTTTCATAGTCTGAATCTATGCAGGATCTAAACTCCCTCACCTTTGACAGGCTTGGCAGGCGCAGTCCGGATTGATTAACTGTCCGGCTCCCTTGCCCGAAGACCCAGCCCCTGCTCTCCTAGTGAAGCTGCTGGTTCCGGTGCCTTATGTGGTGCCGGAGAAGAAGGCCAAGAAGAAGAAGGCCACAGGGACTCGAAAGAATGCCCGTAATGTGGTGGTGTCGGACTCGTCAACCGACAAGTCCGAGACGCTCTCCTCCCGTGAGAACGAGGAGGAGGAAGAAGAAAACTCTCCCCCTCCGGCGGGGGGAGGAAAGAAAAGGAAGGTCCCCCCAACGGGGGAGGCCAAAGGGTCCAGGAAGAGGAAGACCCCTCCGCCGAGCTACTCCCCCGACGCTGAAGAGGACGAAGAGGAGTGGCCAGATAGGGCCAAGCGTCCGGCGAAATCATAAGTATTCGGAAATCAGAGTAACTCATGACGTTCCTTTGTCGCACAGCTTTCCCTAATCTCGAACATAATTATGCAGCCTGCCCCGGGCCGAACTCAACGAGTCATCGAGCGGCTCCCTGGATTCATCGGACGTGAACTCAGTTCCGCCCGCTGTCTCCCCCCGCACTGCGGACGACGCTGAAGTGGCGTCGCAACGAGTTCCAGGGCAGGAGGAGGTGGTCCTGGAGGAGCCGCAAGGCGACCTCTCGGGCCCCAAGAGTAAAGGGGACAAGACCCCCCAGGGCTCCAAGTCTGGCTTTGTGCCGGACATCGCGCCGGAGTCTTCAACAGTTCCGGACCGCGGTAGGTGAACTCCTTCCAAGAGGAGCAAGCCTTCTGAGCCGGTGGCCTCCGTCCAACCGGAGGTGCTGGACAATCTGCTTGAGGTGCTTGACGGCGCCTCCATCGACGAGGAGCACCGTACTATTATGAGTACGGTGATCCAGAAGGTTCAGTCCGCCAAGAGCGGACTGACTGAAGCTTGCGCTAGCCTTCTAACAGGCTTCGAGGTAAGTAAAAATATATAAAAATAGTACCGCATAGACAGTAGCCCTTGATTCTCTGTTTGGCGTTCGGAAAGAAAAGCCGAATAGAGGATCTAGTAAATTTCGCAGGAGTCTAATAATAAAGAGTCAATATGCGTGTGCAGGCTTCGCTGCTATCCACCGCCGCACTAACTGCGGAGGTGGGTGTCCTGAAACAGGACCTCAAGCGGACCGAGCAAGAGCTCGGCCTTGCCAAGCGGCAGCTCGAGGAAAAACAAGGTAGGAAATACCTTACAGAAAAAGTGCCTATAGAGAGGCGTGATTGGAAAAAATAACAGGATTGCACTGCTTATTATAGGGGCCACGACTGAGGTGGCGACCCTCAAGCAGGCACTGTCCGAGGCCAAAAAGGAAACGGCCGCGGAGCGCACCGAGCGAGAGAAACTTGGGGCTCAGGTCGGCGAGGTGCAGCAAGAGCTTCAGGATCTCATGAAAAAACATGAGAGTTTGGAGCTTGAGTCAAAGACCCAAGCGTCCGAGCTCGCGGCGGCCCTTGAGACTGCCAAGTCTGCCAAGGCCGAAGCCCAAAAGGCCCTCCAAGAGTTGGAGGAGATGAAGAAGATAGCAGCGGGTAAGGCATTCTTTATGCAAAGAAGAAATATAAAAGTAAACTACTTGTTACTTACCCGAATCCGGAGTTCTCCAGGGGCATTCGCAGATCTTCCCCGCAGCGTATCCGACGCCGCCGCATTCTACCGAGTTGAAGAGGGCAGCTCGACAGAGAAGGTGTTCTGGTCTCAGTATGCTGAGGCCGGACACCCTGTGCCCTTGAGCGACCAGCTGAAACAGCTGGTCGAGCTCCACAAGGCGGCCGAACAGGCCATGAAGGGCTTCATAGTTCGGCTGTGGCCCGAAGAGGCCCTGCCTGGGAGCTACTTCGGGCTGGTGTGGCGGCTGGTGGAGGCCTGTCCAAGGCTCGAGGTCATCAAGCGCTCCGTCTGCATCGAAGGTGCCCGTCGGGCCCTTGCCCGTGCAAAGGTGCACTGGGGTAAGCTGGACGGTGAGAAGCTTGTGAAGGACGGGCCGCCGCCGGGGAAGGAGCATCGCAAGCCCGAGAACTATTACAAGGATGTTCTTGCGGGTGCCCGCCTTGTGGCGGATGAATGTACCAAGGATGTAATTTTTCAATAAACTCGCTTGTTTTTATCCTGTGGGCTGAAAACTTGTTCATAGGCGCTTAAGCAATGCTTGTTGAATTTAAAATATTATTTTCTGTGCGGCCGTTTATCAAAAAATTGAGAGATGGCCAGTCGTCGGCTTCTGCCCCCATGCCACTAGTGCTGGGGTGTTCGGGATAAACCTGAGCGCTCTTTTTCCCATAGTTGGGTCCTTCAAGGGAGGCGCTCAGCACAACGAACCAGGCAATTGGACTATAATGCTTGAACACTCTCACTTAGCCATAGAACTTTATAATTTTAAATTTCGGCGAAGCCCCTAGTTCGGAAGACCGAGTTCGGGGCGCTATCCACGCCTTGGCCGGACAAATCCGGCTCCTCGCTCGAAGCGGCATAAGTCTTTAGGGACTCGAAAAACCTCTCGAACAGCAACCGGTCTCTCGCCTTACCATGACAGTTAGTTTTAGCTTTCTCCACTGAGGTGCTTAACCCAGCTCAACCGGGGCACAATCGCAGTGGTTCTCCTAGTGCTACCTTAGCTGATATAGTGGAACGTAAGGCACGAAAACATAGGAGCCGGGCAAACCGAACTATTGACCCAAATCATGATTCGGAGCCGATGCATATAGTGCTATAAGTTCGGGGTGCCGCACTTGTGAAAGTGTACGGACTTCTCACACCATATTTAAAGGGTACTGAAGCCCCTGGCGTACTTGCCATACCACAGTGTACGGGTGCAACATGTCATTAATGAACATATATAAAAGAGAGTAATGCAGAAAATAGACAAAAGCTATGCATTGTTTATATAAAGGCTGTTGTCAGAGCAGAACGATACAAGTGGTATTATAAGGTAAAGATATTGGACTATTTAACATGTCCTAGCCAGGGGCAGGCCGCGGAATTGTATTCAAAACAGGTATACTGCTCATAATAGAGACCACCTGGGGGTTCCATAATGCGGCATGGCTTGTCTGCCTCCCTGGATCTTGCATCGTTTGTGCGGCAGTCGAATTGCCGAACAGGTCGTCCGAAGTATGGAGTCCTGAAAATAAGAAAAAATTAAAAAAGAATCTGGCAGCCCCTAGTACGTTTTAAGCCGTATTTTGGGCGTGCCGTTATTGTGCCCCTTTCCCTGTGCACATGGTATTTCAAGGGCGTAGTTATGTACGCGAGGTACTGGTTTCGCTATGTCGCGACAGCTGGGGTTGGGGCCGCATTGCTATGCTTGCTCAGAGTGTGCAAGGCGGTCCTGCTGTGGGTTACTCCGGGCGCGCTTGGCAGTGTCTGACTTTTTAATGGCTGGACCGGAGAATTGCCTGAGAAGGCTACTTTGTACCTCCGCTGTGAGAGCCGCCATATGCTCCTCCGTACGGAGGGAGCGTTCGGTGTTTCCGTTGACTGTAATTACTCCTCGAGGGCCTGGCATCTTGAGCTTGAGATATGCGTAGTGCGGCACCGCATTGAACTTTGCGAATGTGGTTCATTCGAGCAGGGCGTGATAGCCACTGCGAAACGGGACTATATCGAAGATTAACTCTTCGCTTCGGAAATTTTCCGGGGATCCGAAGACCACGTCAAGTGTTACTGAGCCTGTACAGTTGGCTTCTACACCTGGTATAACGCCTTTAAAGGTCGTTCTTGTGGGCTTAATCCTTGAGGGATCTATGCCAATTTTCCGCACTGTATCCTGATAAAGCAGGTCCAGGCTACTGCCGCTGTCCATGAGGACTCTTGTGAGATGAAATCCGTCGATGATTGGGTCGAGAACCAATGCGGCGAAGCCGCCATGACGGATGCTAGTGGGATGGTCCCTTCGATCAAAAGTGATCGGGCAGGAGGACCATGGGTTGAACTTTGGGGCGACTGGCTCTATCGCGTATACGTCCCGTAGCGCACGCTTCCGCTCCTGCTTGGGAATGTGGGTTGCATATATCATATTCACCGTCCGCACTTGTGGGGGAAAGCCCTTCTGTCCATTGTTGTTCGGCGGCTTGGGCTCCTCGTCGTCGCTGTGCAGCCCCTTGTCTCTATTTTCGGCCCTTAACTTGCCTGCCTGCTTGAACACCCAACAATCCCTGTTAGTGTGATTGGCTGGCTTTTCGGGGGTGCCATGTATCTGGCACAAGCGATCGAGTATTCGGTCCAAACTGGACGGTCCTTGAGTATTCTTTTTGAATGGCTTTTTCCGCTGACCGGATTTATAGCCTTTGAATCCGGCATTGACTGTCGTGTCTTCATTGCTGTCGCTGTTAACGCGGCGTTTTTGCTTATTCCGACGTGGCCTGCCACTTTTGTCCTTGGTATCCGAATTACCAGGGTTCTTCGATAAGTTGTTACTGCGAGCTAGCCAGCTGTCTTCTCCCACGCAAAAGTGGGTCATGAGTGTCGTGAGGGCTGCCATGGATTTCGGCTTTTCCTGTCCCAGGTGCCGGGCAGGCCACTCGTCACGGATGTTATGCTTGAAGGCTGCTAGGGCCTCTGCGTCCGGACAGTCGACTATCTGGTTTTTCTTTGTTAGGAACCGTGTCCAGAATTGTCTGGCTGATTCCCCTGGCTGCTGAATTATGTGGCTTAAGTCGTCGGCATCCGGCGATCGCACGTAAGTGCCCTGGAAGTTGTCGAGGAATGCGGCTTCCAGGTCCTCCCAAGAACCGATTGAGTCTGCTGGCAAGCTGTTAAGCCAATGCCGGGCCGGTCCTTTAAGTTTGAGCAGGAGGTATTTGATGGCGTGTAGATCATCGCCGCGTGCCATGTGGATGTGAAGGAGATAATCCTCGATCCATACCGCCGGGTCTGTTGTGCCATCGTATGATTCAATGTTTATGGGTTTGAAACCCTCTGGGATTTTATGATCCATTACTTCATTCGTGAAGCATAGCGGGTGTGCGGCGCCTCTGTACTGGGCTATATCACGACGCAGCTCGGAAGAGATATGTCTGTTGTGTTCGGCCCGGCCGGATTTGTTGTATCCGGAGTGAAGATCATTGTCACATGCCGTAGGGCGCCTGCACGATCCGTAGATCGATCTTGTTTGTCTTGCCTTATCCTCCAGTATGTCTCGCAGGTCGGGCGCATTTTCCCGTGCCTTAGTTGAGCGGCGTCGGGGCATGGCTTGGGTGGAGGGCCGAGAGGCCTCTCTGTCGCGGCCGCGAGGTGGCCGGTCTGCCATGTCATGCGCTCGTGATGTAGGTGCTTCCTCCTCTGATCAGGGTAGCGGCCTCCGCTTCGGGTAACTCTTGGAGGGGCGTTCGAGTTTATACTCTTCGGCCGCAAGGACTTCAGTCCATCTGTCAGCTAGCGAATCTTGGGCAGCTCTAAGCTGTTGCTGCTTTTTCTTGAGGCTGCTTGCCGTGGCTAAAAGCCTGCGTTTAAAACGCTCTTGTTCGGCGGGGTCTGATGGTATGACGAATTCGTCGTCATCGAGGCTTGCCTCGTCTTCGGAGGGAGGCGTATAGTTATCATCCTCGACCTCTCGGTCTGCTCCTCTCTCATGAGGGCTGGCTTCTCCATCTTCCTGTGCCGAATCTTGCTGAGGTGTGTGTTCTTTGGCGCTATCCGGTGTAGTATTATCTCCCGTGCCAGAATCATTGTTTTTGTTTTGGCAGGATTTAGAGCGGCGCCGCTGACGCCGACGCTTTGGCTGTTTCTTGGGGGTGTCATCCCCCACTGTTCCATCGCCATCTCCATCTTTTGGAGTGTCCACCATATATATGTCATATGATGAGGTGGCCTTCCAGCGCCCTACAGGTGCTGGTTCCTGTTCGTCTCCTACATCGTCGTCCATGCCGTCGATGTCTTTGGAGCTGAAGTCAAGCATGTCGGTTAGATCATCGACAGTGGCTACAAAGTGGGTGGTGGGTGGGCTTTGAATTTCCTCATCGTCCGTATTCCACCCTCGCTGACCGTAGTCCGGCCAGGGCTCTCCTGATAAAGAGAGAGACTTAAGAGAATTCAGGATGTCGCCAAAAGGTGAATGCTGAAAGATGTCTGCGGCGGTGAACTCCGTTATCGGTGCCCAATCGGATTCGATTGGCAGGGGCGCGGGGGGTTCGGAGTCCGGGGAGGAGTCCGAATCCTCGGAGTCACGGGTAGTGCAGAGTGCGGGGCCAGCGTTCGGCTCGATCGCCTCTGAGATCGCAGCCCTTGAGGCAGCGTCCAACCGCTGATCCTCGATCGGCGCAGTAGGCTCCGAATCAATGGTCGAAACTGATGCGTATGCGACCTCCAAGGCGCTGTTCGGCGGCAGAGCTATATCATGCCCATCGAGACAGTGCGGCGCGCTTGGCTGTGGCTCGAATCCGTCGAAGATCAAGTCCCCGTGGATGTCAGCCGTGTAGTTTAGGCTTCCAAACCTGACCTGATGGCCAGGGGTGTAGCTTTCGATCTGCTCCAGGTGTCCGAGCGAATTGGCCCGCAGAGCGAAGCCGCCGAAGACGAAGATCTGTCCGGGGAGCAAAGTATCACCCTGGACTACATCGTTGTTGATGATCAAAGGAGCCATCGGGCCTAAAGGCGACGACACAGAGGAACTCTCAATGAAAGCACCAATGTCGGTGTCAAAACCGGTGGATCTCGGGTAGTGGGTCCCGAACTGTGCGTCTAGGCCGGATGGTAACAGGAGGCAGGGAACGTGATGTTTTACCCAGGTTCGGGCCCTCTTGATGGAGGTAAAACCCTACGTCCTGCTTGATTAATATTGATGATATGGGTAGTACAAGAGTATATCTACCACGAGATCAAGGAGGCTAAACCCTAGAAGCTAGCCTATGGTATGATTGTTGTATATGGAGATGATTCCCTACGGACTACAACCCTCCGGTTTATATAGACACCGGATAGGGTTAGGGTTACACAGAGTCGGTTACAATGGTAGGAGATCTTGAATATCCGCATCGCCAAGCTTGCCTTCCATGCCAAGGAAAGTCCCATCTGGACACGGGACGAAGTCTTCAATCTTGTATCTTCATAGTCCAGGAGTCCGGCTGAAGGTATAGTCCAGCTACCCGAACACCCCCTAATCCAGGACTCCCTCAATCATCATGCTCCTCCCCACCAAGGATTGCTGCCGCACACAAGTACTCTCAACTCGGTGGCGCCTGAGGGAGTCCTGTACTAAGGGGTCCTCGGGTGTGCGGCCTGTTAGCCATGGGCCGGACTGATGGGCTGTGAAGATACGAAGACCGAAGACTACACCCGTGTCCGGATGGGACTCTCCTTGGCATGTAAGGCAAGCTTGGCTACCAAATATGTGGATTCCTTTCTTTGTAACCGAACTTGTGTAACCCTAGATCCACCCGGTGTCTATATAAAACGGAGGACTTAGTCCGGAGGAGACACATTATCATAGCCATACAAGTTAGGCCCCTAGGGTTTTAGCCATTACGATCTCGTGGTAGATCAACTCTTGTGATACACATATTCATCAATATCAATCAAGCAGGACGTAGGGTATTACCTCCATAGAGAGGGCCCGAACTGCTAGCTCTTGAGCATGCGTTGGTCTTCCCTTGAAGAGGAAAGGGTGATGCAGCAAAGCAGCGTAAGTATTTCCCTCGGTTTTTGAGAACCAAGGTATCAACCCAGTAGGAGACCACGCACGAGTCACCTCGTACCTACACAAACAAATAAGAACCTCGCAACCAACGCGATAAAGGGGTTGTCAATCCCTTCACGACCACTTGCAAGAGTGAGATTTGATAGAGATAATAATAATAATAATAAGATAAATATTTTTGGTATTTTTATGATATAAATTGAAAGTAAAGATTTCAAAATAAGATAGATTGGAAACTTATATGATGGAGAATAGACCCGGGGGGCATAAGTTTCACTAGTGGCTTCTCTCAAGATAGCATAAGTATTACAGTGGGTAAACAAATTACTATCGAGCAATTGATAGAATTGAGCATAGTTATGAGAATATCTAGGTATGATCATGTATATAGGCATCACATCCGTGACAAGTAGACCAACTCCTGCCTGCATCTACTACTATTACTCCACACATCGACCGCTATCCAGCATGCATCTAGAGTATTAAGTTCATAAGAACGGAGTAACGCTTTAAGCAAGATGACATGATGTACAAGGATAAACTTATGCAATATGATATAAACCCCATCTTTTTATCCTCAATGGCAACAATACAATACGTGTCGTTTCCCCTACAGTCACTGGGATCAAGCACCGCAAGATTGAACCCAAAGCTAAGCACTTCTCCCATTGTAAGAAATATCAATCTAGTAGGCCAAACCAAACTGATAATTCGAAGAGACTTGCAAAGATAACCAATCATACATAAAAGAATTCAGAGAAGATTCAAATATTGTTCATAGATAATCTTGATCATAAACCCACAATTCATCGGATCTCGACAAACACACCGCAAAAGAAGATTACATCGAATAGATCTCCAAGAGAATCAAGGAGAACTTTGTATTGAGATCCAAAGAGAGAGAAGAAGCCATCTAGCTAATAACTATGGACCCGAAGGTCTGAGGTAAACTACTCACACATCATCGGAGAGGCTATGGTGTTGATGTAGAAGCCCTCCTGATCAATGCCCCCTCGGGCGGAGCGCCAGAAAAGGCCCCAAGATGGGATCTCACGGGCACAGAAGGTTGCGACGGTGGAATTAGGTTTTCATGGTACCCTCTGATGTTTTCAGGGTACGTAGGTATATATAGGAGGAAGAAGTAGGTCGATGGAGCCACGAGGGGCCCATGAGGATGGACGGCATGCCCAGGGGGTAGGCACGCCCCCTGCCTTATGGCCTCCTCGTTGATTGCTTGACGTCCACTCCAAGTCCTCTGGATCACGTTTGTTCCAAAAATCACGCTCCCGAAGATTTCATTCTGTTTGGACTCCGTTTGATATTCTTTTTCTGTGAAACACTGAAATAGGCAAAAAAACAGCAATTTGGGTTGGGCCTCCTGTTAATAGGTTAGTCCCAAAAATAATATAAAAGTATATAAATAAACCCGTTAAACATCCAAAACATAATATATAATAGCATGGAACAATAAAAAATTATAGATACGTTGGAGACGTATCAAGCATCCCCAAGCTTAATTCCTGCTCGTCCTCGAGTAGGTAAATGATAAAACATAATTTTTGGTGTGGAATGCGTCCTAACATATTTCTCACTGTAATTTTCTTTATTGTGGCACGAATGTTCAGATCCGAAAGATTCAAGATAAAGGTTTAATATTGACATAAAATAACAATACTTCAAGCATACTAACTAAGCAATCATGTCTTCTCAAAATAGCATGGCCAAAGAAAGTTATCCCTACAAAATCATATAGTCTAGCTATGCTCTATCTTCATCACACAAAATATTAAATCATGCACAACCCCGATGACAAGACAAGCAATTGTTTTATACTTTTGTTGTTCTCAAACTTTTTCAACTTTCACGCAATACATGAGCGTGGGCCATGGACATAGCACTATATGTGGAATAGAATGGTGGTTGTGGAGAAGACAAAAAAGGAGAAGATAGTCTCACATCAACTAGGCATATTAACGGGCTATAAACATGCCCATCAATAGATATCAATGTGAGTGAGCAGGGATTGCCATGCAACGGATGCACTAGAGCTATAAGTGTATGAAAGCTCAACAAAAGAAACTAAGTGGGTGTGCATCCAACTTGGTTGCTCACGAAGACCTAGGGAAATTTGAGGAAGCCCATCATTGGAATATATAAGCCAAGTTCTATAATGTAAAATTCCCACTAGTTTATAAAAGTGACAACATAGGAGACTCTCCGTCATGAAGATCATGGTGCTACTTTGAAGCAAGTGTCGAAAAAGGATAGTAACATTGTCCCTTCTCTCTTTTTTTCTCATTATTTTTTATTTGGGCCTTCTTTATTTTATTTTTTGGCCTCTTTTCTTCTTTTTTTCGTCCAGAGTCTCATCCCGACTTGTGGGGGAATCATGGTCTCCATCATCCTTTCCTCACTGGGACAATGCTCTAATAATGATGATCATCACACTTCTTTTTACTTACAACTCAAGAATTACAACTCAAAACTTAGAACGAAATATGACTCTATGTGAATGCCTCCGGCGGTGTATCAGGATATGCAATGAATCAAGAGTGACATGTATGAAAGAATCATGAACGGTGGCTTTGCCACAAATACGATGTCAACTACATGATCATGCATGTCAATATGACAATGATGAAGCGTGTCATAACAAACGAAACGGTGGAAAGTTGCATGGCAATATATCTCGGAATGGCTATGGAAATGCCATAATAGGTAGGTATGGTGGCTGTTTTGAGGAAGGTATACGGTGGGTGTATGATACCGGCGAAAAGTGTGCGGTAATAGAGAGGCTAGCAAATGTGGAAGGGTGAGGGTGCGTATAATCCATGGACTCAACATTAGTCATAAAGAACTCACATACTTATTGCAAAAATCTATTAGTTATTGAAACAAAGTACTACGCGCATGCTCCTAGGGGGATAGATTGGTAGGAAAAGACCATCACTCGTCCCCGACCGCCACTCATAAGGAAGACAATCAATAAATAAATCATGCTCCGAGTTCATCACATAACGGTTTACCATACGTGCAAGCTATGAGAATCATAAACTTCAACACAAGTATTTCTCAAATTCACAACTACTCAACTAGCATGACTCTAATATCACCATCTCCATATCTCAAAACAATTATCAAGTATCAAACTTCTCATAATATTCAATGCACTTATATGAAAGTTTTTATTATTCCTAAAAGCAAATTACCATGCTGTTCTAAAGGAATCTCTAAATAATATAAGTGAATCATGAGAGATCAATTATTTCTATAAAATAAAACCACCACCGTGCTCTAAAAGATATAAGTGAAGCGCTAGAGCAAAAACTATATAGCTCAAAAGATATAGGTGAAGCACATAGAGTATTCTAATAAATTCCGATTCATGTGTGTCTATCTCAAAAGGTGTGTAAAGCAAGGATGATTGTGGTAAAATAAAAAGCAAAGACTCAAATCATACAAGACGCTCCAAGCAAACACATATCATGTGGTGAATAAAAATATAGCTCCAAGTAAAGTTACCGATGAACGAAGACAAAAGAGGGGATGCCTTCCGGGGCATACCCATGCTTAGGATTTTTGGTGTACTTGGATTTTAACTTGGGGTGCCTTGGGCATCCCCAAGCTTAGGCTCTTTCCAATCCTTGTTCCATAATCCATCAAATCTTTACCCAAAACTTTAAAACTTCACAACACAAAACTTAACAGAAAATCTCGTGAGCTCCGTTAGCGAAAGAAAACAAAACACAACTTCAAGGTACTATAATGAACTATTTATTTATTTATATTGGTATTAAAACTAATGTATTCCAACTTTTCAATGGTTTATAAACTCCATTACGAGCCATAGATTCATCAAAATAAGCAAACAACAAACGAAAAACAGAATCTGTCAAAAACAGAACAGTCTGTAGTAATCTGTATCAAACGCATACTTATGGAACCCCCAAAATTCTAAAATATATTTATGGACGTGAGTAATTTATATATTAATCATCTGAAAAAATAATTAACTAAATGTCACTTTCCAATAAAAAATGGAAGCAATTATCGTGAGCGCTAAAGTTTCTGTTTTTTACAGCAAGATTAAAAAGACTTTCCCCAAGTCTTCCCAACGGTTTGACTTGGCAAAAACACTAAATAAACAAAAAACACAACAAAAACAGAGGCTATATAAATTATTTATTACTAAACAGGAAAAAAAGCAAGGAATAAAAATAAAATTGGGTTGCCTCCCAACAAGCGCTATCGTTTAACGCCCCTAGCTAGGCATAAAAGCGAGGATAGATCTAGATATTGCCATCTTTGGTAGGCAATCCATAAGTGGCTCTCATAATAGATTCATATGGTAACTTAATTTTCTTTCTAGGGAAGTGTTCCATGCCTTTCCTTAACGGAAATTGGAATCTAATATTCCCTTCCTTCATATCAATAATTGCACCAATCGTTCTAAGAAAAGGTCTACCAAGAATAATAGGACATGAAGGATTGCAATATATATCAAGAACAATGAAATCTACGGGCACATAATTCCTATTTTCAACAATAAGAACATCATTAATTTTTCCCATAGGTTTCTTAATAGTGGAATCCGCAAGGTGCAAGTTTAAAGAACAATCATCAAATTCACGGAAACCTAGCAAAACGCACAAAGTTTTTGGGATCGTGGAAACTCTAGCACCCAAATCACACAAAGCATAGCATTCATGATCTTTAATTTTTATTTTAATTGTAGGTTCCCACTCATCATAAAGTTTTCTAGGGATAGAAACTTCCAACTCAAGTTTTTCTTCATAAGATTGCATCAAAGCATCAACGATATGTTTAGTAAAAGCTTTATTTTGACTATAAGCATGAGGAGAATTTAGCACGGATTGCAACAAGGAAATATAATCTATCAAAGAGCAATTATCGTAATTAAATTCCTTGAAATCCAAGATAGTGGGTTCATTTCTATTTAAAGTTTTAACCTCTTCAATCCCACTTTTACCAATTTTTCCATCAAGATCTAAAAACTTCGATTTTTTGGGACACCTTCTAACTAAAGTTGACTCATCTCCAGTCCCATCATTATCAAGATTCATATTGCAAAACAAGGATTTAATAGGGGATACATCAATTACTTTTAGATCTTCATCTTTATTCTCATAAAAACTAGAAGAACAAGCCTTCACAAAGCAATCTTTCTTAGCACGCATCCTAGCAGTTCTTTCTTTGCACTCATCAATGGAAATTCTCATGGGTTTGAGAGACTCATTGATATCATGCTTAGGTGGAATAGATCTAAGTTTCAAAGAATCAACATCAAGAGAAATTATATCCGTGTTTCTAGCCAACTCATCAATCTTAAGTAATTTTTCTTCAATCAAAGCATTGAAACTCTTTTGTGAACTAATAAATTCTTTAATACTGGATTCAAAATCAGAGGGCATATTATTATAATTTCCATAAGAATTGTTGTAGGAATTACCATAATTATTAGAGGAATTACTAGGAAACAGCCTAGAATTAAAATTACCTCTATACGCGTTGTTACCAAAATTGTTCCTACCAACAAAATTCACATCCATAGATTCATTATTATTCTCAATCAAAGTAGACAAAGGAATATCATTAGGATCAGTAGGAGCACTCTTATTAGCAAACAATTTCATAAGTTCATCCATCTTTCCACTCAAAACATTGATTTCTTCAATTGCATGCACTTTTTTACTAGTAGATCTTTTCGTGTGCCATTGAGAATAATTAACCATAATATTATCTAGGAGTTTGGTAGCTTCTCCTAAAGTGATTTCCATAAAAGTGCCTCCCGCAGCCGAATCTAAAAGATTTCTAGAAGAAAAATTCAATCCGACATAAAAAATTGTATAATCATCCATAAGTTCAAGCCATGTGTAGGGCAATTACGTATCATTAATTTCATCCTCTCCCAAGATTGTACAACATGTTCATGATCAAGGTGCTTAAAATTCATAATATCGTTTCTAAGAGAGATAATCTTAGCGGGAGCAAAATACTTAGAGATAAAAGCATCTTTGCACTTATTCCAAGAATCAATACTATTTTTAGGCAAAGACGAAAACCAAGCTTTAGCACGATCTCTAAGCGAAAACGGAAATAGCTAAGTTTAACAATATCATTATACACATCTTTATTCTTTTGCATATCACACAAATCAACAAAGTTGTTTAGATGGGTAGCAGCATCTTCACTAGGAAGGATAGAAAACGGATCTTTCATGACAAGATTCAGCAAAGCAGTATTAATCTCACAAGATTCAGCATCGGTAAGAGGAGCAATTGGAGTGCTAATAAAATCATTATTGTTGGTATTGGCAAAGTCACACAATTCAGTATTATCTTGAGCCATCGTTACAAGCAAGCAATCCAACACACAAGCAACAAGCGAAAAGAAGAAAAAGCGAACGGAAGGAGAGGGCGGAAGGAAAAGAGGGCAAATAAAACAACAAGGGTGAAGTGGGGGAGAGTAAAATGAGAGGCAAATGGCAAATAATGTAATGCGAAGGATAAGAGTTGTGATGGGTACTTGGTATGTCTTGACTTGGCATAGATCTCCCTGGCAACGGCGCCAGAAATCCTTGTAAGTGCATCCTAGTGCCACCCCTAGCTGGTTTTAGAGTATTGACGACAAACCTAGTTGAGGGACTAATGTGTTTGTGAGAATTGCAGGATAGCACAGGTAGAAGTCCCTCAGTGATTCAGTTTTCCTACCAGAGATGACCCCTAAAAATGTATGAAGACATTGATGTCAAAGGTGGTTTATGAAGATATTCTCATTGAAGACTGTGACAAGAAAAGACATCGCATGAAGCCTATGGAGCTCGAAGACTTAGATCTTTCGTAGTTCTTTTTCTTCTCTGTTGAGTCATAGGAAGCACCGTACTGTTAAGTGGGGTCCAAGAGAACCAGTCAGAATGACTGAAGTGATGCTTAACCAAAACCTATGTCTTCGAGTGAAGACTATGAGAGCGAATCTTGTCCAGAGTCGGACAAGTCAGCTTTGCTTGTAGCCCAAGTAAAGTTGTCGTGTGAGTTTGAAATCTGACCATTGGAACATGTGTTAGTTCCTTAGTGACCCAGGGTCATTTCGGACAAATCAGGTCGGGTTGCCTAGTGGCTATAAATAGCACACCCCCTACAACCATAAACGGTTGGCTGCTCAGAGTTAGAATACGACTTTTGTCGTTTGAGAGCAACCCACCTCGAAGCCTTTGAGAGAGAATTCCTTGCGAGGATAAAGCCCTAACCACCCAGAGCCAAAGAGTATTAGGCATCACTTAAGTCTTCTTGTCTGTGTGATCTGAAGACTTATTACACTTGAGGACTGTGAATCCTCCAGCCGGTTAGGCGTCGCGTTCTGAGCATCCAAGAGACATTGTGGATCACTGGTGAACAAAGTCTGCGAAGGTTTGGGAGTCTACCTTGAACACTTACCAGAGTGATTGGGCGAGGTATGTGTGACCTTAGCTCAAGGGGAATACGGTGAGCACTGGGTGTCCTGAGCTGCGTGTTCAGGACTGGGTGTCCGGGACTGTGTGTCCTCAGGTTTAAATACCTAGCCGCCCTAACCAGACGTACAGTTGTCACAGCAACTAGAACTTGTTCAACAAATCATTGTCTTCAACGAGTCACTGGTTTCATCCTTCCCTTCCCTTTACTTACCGTTGGTCCTTGTGAAGTCATTGTATGAGTGCACTATCTTTTGTCTTCACTGAGTGACTGCATGTTCTGTTTGGCTTCATAATATCTTCCTACCTGATCCTCACTACACTACTGCTATTAGTCATTGTGCTTTCACTTCATTGAATACTTGACTATGGTTTGCCTAGTGTAGTCTACCTTCTGCTGCATGGTAATAGGTTTATTTCTATCGTTTGTCTTTGAAACTTCCACGTTTTGAAAACTTTCATAAAAATCGCCTATTCACCCCCCTCTAGTCGATATAATGCACTTTCAATTGGTATCAGAGCGAGGTACTCCCTTGTTCTGTGTGATTCAGTTTAACCACCTGGAGTTTTAGCTATGTCGACTGCAGGGATAATCAAAGTCTCCGCTGCGTGCTCCATCTTCAATGGAACTGAATATCCCTACTGGAAGAATAAGATGCGCATGCATCTTGAAGCCATTGACGTTGACCTATGGTATGTCGTCAAGAATGGCGTTCCCAAGGCTAGAGAAGGTGTCACTGCTGCTGACATCAAGAAGTTCGTTCAACTGGACTCTACTGCCACGAATATCATCTGTGGTCATCTGACCAAAGGACAGTATGGCCGCGTGAGTGCTTTGGAAACATCTAAGCTAGTCTAGGACTGGCTCTCCAAGGTCAACGAAGGCGTCTCAACTCAGAGAGATCAAAGAATCAGTGTCCTTCGCAACCTCTTCAACCGCTTCAAGCGAAATGACAATGAGAATGTCCAGCTCATGTTTGATCGACTCACTGACATCACAAATGAGCTTCAAGCCCTCGGCGCTACTGAGATCACCAAGCATGAAGTCGTCAAGACACTACTGAGATCACTTGACAGTTCGTTTGACACCCTAGCCCTGATGATTCAAGAATGTCCTGATTTCAAGACACTCGATCTGTTTTACATACTTGAGAGGCTCAACACACATGAGTTTCAGCTTTCTGAGAAAAGAGATATCTACGGTCCAAACTATGGGCGAACTCGTGCCTTGAAGGCAAAAGCTGTCTCCTCATCTGAAGAAGAATCTGACAGCAGTTCTGATGATCCTGAAGACATTGGAAAGGAACTTGCTATGCTTGTGAAGAAGTTCCAAAAATTCACCAAGAAGAAAGGTTTCAGAAAGTCTTCACGATCAAGCTCAAGGAATGATGAAGCTTCTGCTCATGACTACAAGAAGAAAACATGTCACAAGTGCAAGAAACCTGGCCACTTCATCTCTGAGTGTCCGCAGTGGGACAATGAGAACAAAAAGAAGAAGAAGAGCAAGGAATATGACTCTGATGACAAGAAGAAGAAGAAATACTCCAAGTCTTCTTCCAAGTCGTCCTCAAAGTCTTCATCACACAAGAAGAGCTCATCTGGCAAGGCACGTGCGTTTGTTGGCAAGGAAATGGATTCATAGGAGGAGTCCACTTCTGAGGAGGCGGAGGTGGAGTCTGAGGAGGAGTCCGATTCTGGCGTTGCAAGTCTGGCTACATCATACGTTGCCAAGTCCATCTTCAACACTGAAGCCAATGACTTCATCACCGACACCAATGAAAATGACAAGGACTACTCTGCTCCTACCTACTTCTTCATGGCACGCGGTGCCAAGGGAAGGGTCTCCAGCAGAAAACCAAAATCGTCTGACGCTATTGCTGGGGACCTTAAACATCTTGTAGGGCGCAAGATCAAATGCCCGAATGGTCTTACGATGTACTTCGTTCCTGAATCGCTTGCTACTCTCCTTAGTAGTCCTAATCTGGATCTAAGCTTTCATAACCCACTGGTTCGTCAAATGTTTTTGCTTCACAATTCTCTTCGTGAAGCCTATCCCCCTAACTGCATTGTAGGGTACGACACCAGCGTCTTCAGAATGGATTATTGATAGTGGGTGTACCAATCACATGACTGGAAAAAGAAGCCTTCTTATGGACTCAACCTTACGTTCATATGACAAGAGTCACATCACATTTGCTGACACTGGTAAAAGTAAGGTATTGGGTCTAGGTAGAGTTGCAATCTCAAAGGATCAACACATGGATAAAGTCATGCTTGTTGAATCCCTTGGCTTCAACTTAATGTCTGTCTCAATGCTTTGCGATTTGAACATGATCATAATGTTTGGAAAATATCGTTGCCTTGTTCTAATGGAATCTGACAAGTCTCTAGTGTTTGAAGGGTATCAGAAAGATGATTTGTACGTGGTAGATTTCTCAGCAGGACCACAGCTTGCCGTATGTCTTCTAGCAAAAGCTTCAGAATGATGGCTCTGGCATCGGAGGCTAGGGCATGCTGGCATGAGGAACCTCCACACCCTTGCAAAGAAGAAGCATGTAATAGGCATCGAGGGCGTCAAGGTCAAGAAAGATCACTTATGCGGTGCCTGTGAAGCAGGAAAGATGACGAGGGCCAAACATCCCTCGAAGACAATCATGACAACAACTCGACCCTTCGAACTGCTCCACATGGATCTTTTCAGTCCCACTCATTACTCAACTCTTACTACTACTACTACTTGTCTCTATGGCTTTGTCATTGTTGATGATTATTCTAGATATACTTGGGTGCACATAATCCTCTACAAGACTGAAGTGCAGGATGTCTTCAGATGCTTCGCCAATCGAGCAATGAACAACTATGGCGCCAAGATAAAGCACATCAGAAGTGACAATGGCACTGAATTCAAGAACACTGACCTTGATACATATCTTGATACCTTCGGCATCACACATGAATTCTTTGCTCCGTACACGCCACAGCAGAATGGCGTCGTCGAACGCAAGAACAAAACACTCATTGAGATGGCCCGAACGATGCTAGATGAATACAAGACTCCAAGAAAATTCTGGCCTGAAGCCATTGATACTACATGCCATACAATCAATCGTGTTTATCTTCACAATCTTCTGAACAAGACATCTTATGAGCTCCTTACTTGCAAGAAGCCAAATGTCAGTTACTTCAGAGTATTTGGCGCCAGGTGCTGGATCAAGGATGCACATCACACTTCAAAATTTGCACTAAAAGCACATGAGGGTTTTATGCTTGGATATGGAAAGGATTTGCACTCCCACAGAGTCTTCAATCTCTTTCATTATAAAGTGTTTGAAATAGTGGATGTGCGGTTCGATGAGACTAACGGTTCACAAAGAGAGCACCTGCCAAACGTGCTAGATGAAGTTCCATCTAGTGAATCAATCAAACTAATGGGAACTGGAGAAATCATACCCTCTGAAGCTCAACCTGAAGAGGAACTTATCATCTCCGCACCTGATCAACCTGAAGACAATGCTCAGCCTGAAGACAATCCCTCTAACAATGACAATGATCAGCAAGAGCAAAATCTTCGCCCTGTACATCCTCGTGTTGCCAATGAAGTGCAGATTGAGAGAATAATTGATAACATCAATGCACCCGGTCCTCTCACTCGTTCAAGGGAAACACAGCTAGCAAATTTTTGTGGGCACTTCGCATTCGTCTCAATAACAGAACCCAAGAAAGTTGAAGAAGCCTTCATGGAACCTGAATGGATTCAAGCTATGCAAGAAGAGCTTCAACAGTTTGAGCTGAATAATGTATGGGAACTAGTTAAGAGTCCTGATCCTCGGAAGCACAATATAATAGGCACCAAATGGATATACCGCAACAAGCAAGATGAGCATGGTCAAGTTGTCAGAAACAAAGCTCGTCTCGTTGCTCAAGGATATACTCAAGTGGAAGGAATTGACTTTGATGAAATATTTGCTCCTGTGGCTCGACTTGAAGCCATACGCATACTGCTGGCCTATGCAAATCATCATAACATACTTCTATATCAAATGGATGTGAAGAGCGCTTTTCTCAATGGCAAGATTGAAGAAGAAGTGTATGTTGCACAACCGCCTGACTTTGAAGATCCAAAACATCCTGACATGGTATACAAGCTCAACAAGGCACTGTATGGCCTCAAACAAGCCCCTCGGGCTTGGTATGACACACTCAAATACTTCCTGAAGAGCAAAGGCTTCATACCTGGTTCCCCCGACCCCACTCTCTTCACGAAGACATATGATGGTGAACTATTTGTGTGCCAAATATATGTGGATGACATTATCTTCGGCTGCACCAATTAGAAGTACAGTGAAGAGTTTGGATATATGATGCAAGAGCAATACCAGATGTCCATGATGGGAGAGCTGAAGTTCTTCCTCGGTCTTCAAATACGACAACAACGCAACGGCATCTTCATATCTCAAGAGAAGTATCTCAAAGATTGCCTGAAGAAGTTCGGTATGCAAGACTGCAAAGGCTTCACGACGCCAATGCCAGCCAAACATCATCTGGGTTCCGACGACAATGGTAAAGAGTTCGATCAAAAGGTAAACCGCTCCATGATTGGTTCTTTACTTTATCTATGTGCATCTAAGCCAGATATTATGCTTAGTGTTTGCATGTGTGTCGATTCCAAGTGGCACCAAAGGAGTCGCATCACTTAGCTGTGAAGCGAATTCTTCGATATTTGGCTCACACCCCAACTCTAGGATTATGGTATCCAAAGGGCTCAGAGTTTGATCTGGTTGGATTCTCGGATGCTGATTATGCTAGTGACAAGGTGGATCGCAAGTCTACATCAGGCACATGTCATTTTCTGGGACGATCACTTGTATGTTGGTCTTCAAAGAAGCAGAACTGTGTATCTCTCTCCACTGCTGAATCTGAATACATTGCTGATGGATCTTGCTGCGCTCAGCTTCTGTGGATGAAGCAAACACTCAAAGTCTATGGCATTCATCTGAAGCAAGTGCTACTCTACCGCGACAACGAAAGCGCCATCAAGATTGCCAACAACCCAGTTCAGCACTCGAAGACAAAGCACATTGAAATTCGTCATCACTTTCTTAGAGATCATGTTGTGAAGGAAGATATTGATATCATACACGTCAACACTGAAGAACAATTGGCAGATATATTCACCAAGCCCTTGGATGAGAAGAGATTTTGCAAGTTATGGTGTGAGCTAAATATCGTGGAACCCTCAAATGTCCTGTGATCAGGCACATATCCTAACACTTATGCATATTGATGACTTAGATGTGCAACACACGAAGTAAAGTATATCTTCAATCAATAAAGACATACATTCTAAGTGTGAATACATTAATGTGGAATTTGACTTTGGAGCGCCCCGATAATTGTGCGCCGTGTCTGGGTCTAATACTTCCTATACGGTGGGTAACGCCACCACCAAAGGTTCTGTTTGAAGTGTTTCACTCATGGCGTTACATTTGCTATGTATTCACATTTGGTTTGACTTCAATCTCAACATGTCTTCATGATTATCTTCACTATGTTGATTATATATATATATATATATACTAGTGTTCTGTCCTCTACAACATTCACTTATAGCTATGTCTTCATGTTGAATCTTTTGAACTAAGTGAATGTGATCGGACCCTAACCTCTCTATGCTTTCTATCTCAAACTCTATCTCTCCAAATCATATGCATTCTATTGAAACTGTCGAATGTCTTCTCTACGTCCTTGTCAGCAGAAGATACAGAGACAAACATTAAGTCCGTTTTCAATGCTCATTCCTTCACCTGAAACCCGGAGAAGTGGGAACGACCACCCGACAATCCAGGCGTGTGTGGGACGTGGAACAACCCCCGATATGCTACATGATGGCCACGTGTTCCTCGGATGTGAATCGCCAGGGGCACCTGTGTAATAACACTGAGCCGCCCCTGTCCCTATAAATACACGCCTCACCACATGCATTATCTCTTCTTCCACTCTCGCATGAACCCTAGCGCCACCGCTAGCTCTCGACGACGCCGGCGACAAAGCACTTCGCTGCCGCAACCTCTCCGACGCCGTCTTCACACCGACCGCGGACATTGCCTTCTCCGCCGTCGCTGTAGGTGTCCTCCGTCGCCAAGTTAGGGCACAGACGATCAAACTGCTCGGCCTCCTCTTCCACTCCGTCTAGCAGTTCTTCGTGTGGTAAATAAAACTTCCTTTTTACGGCCCTTTTATCCTATAGCTTCATCACTTTCTACCACAAGCAGTTTCTATTCACACAAGTTGGATCTCTTTCATACTGCATCTCATAATATGCCTAGTATATTCACTTATGCTTCACAAAGTAGTTAGATTCCTCACTTGTACTGATCCATGGATTCGTACAAATCTGGAACCAACTCCTTATCTATGAGTGAATGTCTTCGCACGATGAGGTCAATGTCTTCTAAACTGATTTATCTTCAAAATCTTCTGAGAATGCATATGACCTCTTCCCCTTCCCTCGCACCTTAATGCTGTCACAGGTACATGTCCTTGGGAGAATCCCTTGGTTCTCATAGTAAGCATTCATTTGCAGAATTCCTACAGCATCATATAAATTCTCCCGAAGCCAGTTCCTGTTTGTCCAGCAAGCGAAAGCCTTTGAAGCCTTTGAACGTATTGAAGCCTTTCAGTTTAAAGTTCATGGCTTCAGAGAAATCTGCAAGGAAGGGAGGCATACAACATCATGGGGGAACGTCAAGAGATTTGCCTGATGACCTCTCAGAACTTTACAATACAGATCCTGAAGAGGATTACAATCAGCGCAAGACCCGAATCCAATGGATTCGAAGATATTGGGCAGAACAATGGTTCAAATACCGGTTTGTGACCCAAGAATATGCTGAGAAAAATGCCATCAAGCGACCATGGGGAGACATCCTATACAAGAATCTTCAACCCAGGTCCAGAGAAGAAGCCATTGAATAAGGCTTCTATCCTTGCATGGTCCGTGGGCCACAGCCTGCAGATGCACACCCATCATCACTACTATGGTGTCGTGATGACAATCTGTTCAAACACAACTTCCAGTTTGCCAAGGCAGAACAAGAAGTCTTTGGGATTAGACTTCAACCCTGGTCCCTCTGCTCCCCGTGCCGATGGAACTCGCGAAACTGAACCCAATCTTCTTGGGCCCTTCTACAACTTGGAAGGTCTCTTCACTCATATCGTGGTTCAAGGGACAGCCGTGAATGCGCCTGCAGATGACGCTGAATCAGATGAAGCGCCTGCAGCACCGAAGCCAAAGAAACTGAAGCAGCCAAAAGCTTCAAAGCCTGCCTCTGCACCAAAAATCTCACGGGCGAAGCCACTGGCTACTGCTCCTCCTGAAGATAGTGTGCAGTCTAAAGATTTGTCACACATCTCCAAGCCCCATAAGGTCAAGATGCCTCTGCCACACACTGGCCAAGAACTGACAGCTGCTGCTATTCTGCGCAACGATGCCATTGATCTGTCCAGTGATGAAGATCTTGCAGATGACGCTCTTGAGCAATTGATCAAGAGCAAAGAAGAAGCAGAAATCTTCAACAATTTGCCCCTCTTTGACATGGCAATTGTCAGGACCCCGATCCTAAGTCACACCGATCTAGCATGTAACACATCATATCACTTTGCGGCCTCACGCACGGTATTCCCACGGGTGCCACCTTACCTGGCCCGGGACCGTTTGCGCCTTTTGGCTCACGTATATGATAGTGTCGCTAGCATCCATATGACAAAGAACCCGGGCTGACATGGCTAGTCATGAACCCAAAGTGGCACTAACTTACAGGGACAGGCATCCATGACCCAGCATCGAACGTGTCGGTCATCAGCGAGTGAATCCAGGCTGTAGCACTGGGCTAGCAGGACTCCGGTGAACCGGGCTGTAGCGGGCTAACAGGACTCCGGTATTCATCACGTGACATTTCCCCGAAGGGACAGACACAGGAATGAAGAAGGACACATGCCGGCCAGCCTAAGTGTTCCGGAGCAGTAGCGAGCTACCATGGCTCGGTGGAAACACTAGGAGACATTTCCCGGTAAGAGAGGCTACTAAAGATAAACAACTAGATAGTCAGATCCCACACATACCAAGCATTTCAATAACATACACACAATATGCTCGATATGTGCAAATACAACATGGCATCACAACATGACTCTACAACTCAAGTATTTATTCATTAGGCTCCGAGGAGCGGGATATTACAAACATAGGTCTCATGACCCAACATTCAGAGCATACAAGTCAAAGCACAAGCGGAAGCTATCATGTCTGAGTACAGACATCTATAAATGAAAAAGGCTGAAAGCCTGACTATCTACCAGATCCTGCCGAGGGCACAAGATCGTAGCTGAGGTAACAAGCTAAACGTCGAAGTCCACGCGGAATTACTAGTGAGACTGAAGTCTCTCTGCAAAACCATAAAATAGGCAGACGTGAGTACAAATGTACCCAGCAAGACTTACATCAGAACTAACTACATATGCATCATTATCAACAAGGGGATGGTGGGGTTTAACTGCAGCAAGCCAGCTTTGACTCGGTGGCTATCCTGATCTACGACTGCAAGTAACTCTTTTGAGGTGGCGCACACGAGTCCACATATTCACCATATCAATACACCACTATGGATCCGCTCCCATCTCCTTACGAGAACGCCATCCATAGCACTCACGCTTATCTTGCGTATTTTAGAGTATCCACTTTCACTTGTCTATGAACTATGCAAGGGGTCCAAGTTTCCATATCCGAGGAATCCGGCTATTCGAATAGATAATGATAACCCTGCAGGGGTGTACTTCTTCACACACGCTTTCGCCACTTATCGCCCTGTACACGTCATTTACCTCGGCAACCTTCAAGCGGAAGCCGGGCGAGGGAGTCGGCCACGACTTGACTAACCATACAAGTCTCTCGTCCAGGTTTATCGCCTATTCGGGTTCCATCAGCAAGGAGATCCGGCCGGGGTGTCGCTCACGGCCCCAAACGATGTGAGAAGGGTTCCCAAGCCCACCATCCGGGTGCCACTTGGTACACCGTGCCACTGTGCCTAGTCTGTCCCAAGCCCATCTGTACGGGTGCCACTTGGTAGACTACTAACACTACCTACAAACACCAGAAACTAGTTGCAACTCCTGGACAGAGATCATGTTGATTAATTAGTCGAGAGGGGTCGAGTTACCGGAACCCAATGTGTGGTAGTAACTGTTCATGGATCACAAACACAGAACTCAGTTCCTGAGGACGGCTGCAATGAGACAACCCACCATGTACTCCTACATGGCCTCTCACCGCTACCTTTACCAAATCGTGTTCACACACTTAGCTCTCAACAGTAGGACATGTTCACACGCCTCTGATTCCTCCCCGATGAATCAGACCTGACTCAACTCTAAGTAGTAGCAGGCATGACAAGCAAGCATGAATGAGTAGGCACATCAGGGCTCAAACAACTCCTACTAATGCTAGTGGGTTTCATCTATTTACTGTGGCAATGACAGGTCATGCAGAGGATAAAGGGGTTCAACTACCGCAGCATGTAACAGTTGAATCGGTGTTGTCCTAATGCAGTAAAAGAGAGCAGGAGCGAGAGCGTGGGATTGTATCGGAATGAACAAGGGGGTTTTGCTTGCCTGGCACTTCTGAAGATAGCATTGAGTCTTCATCAGTGTCAACGATCACAACGTCGGAACAACGTCTACCGAGGGGGAACAACACCGGCAAACACAAAAGAAACACGATCAATGCAATGCACAATATGATGCATGCTATGACATGGCAATATGAATGTGTTTTGGGCTAATGCACCTAGCTATGATTTAAATGAAGTTGGTTTGAATACATGATTCAAACTCCAGCTCCATATATGATTATTTAAATGCCCTTTATTTGTTTTGTCCAAAACAGAGGACAAACATTGTTCAAACATGCATGAAAATGGTACAGATGGGATCCTTGAATTTTTCTGATAATTTTTCATATATAATTTATTTCATTTGGAGTTACGGTTGAATTTCTATGAATTTTAGAAGTTTTGGACATTTTCTGAAAATAATAAATCATTTAAGATTTATTTAAATTCCAGAAAGGAATTATTGCGTCAGCATGACCTCATAGTGACGTCAGCAGGTCAACGGGCGCCGTCCAGGTCAAACTGACCTGTGGGCCCTGCGTGTCAGTGTCTGGACTAACTAACCTAATTAAAATTAACCCTAACTAACTTGGTTAGCCGGGCGGGGCCCGCATGTCAGTGAGTCAGTGGCTTAACTAAAATTAGTTATTAATTTAACCAAAAGTTAGCAGGGGCCGGGCCCACCTGTCAGTGACCCTGGGGAAGTCAAACTGGGTCAAATCCCGGGTCAGTGGGGTCAAACCCACCGGCGGCTTGACGCCGGCGAGGCCAGCCACGGTGGCGAGCCTCGGGTTTGTGTCTCCGGCGACCAAACGGCCGGCGGAGGGCGTCTACATGACGCGGGCGCTCGTCCGGGTCGAGTAGTGGCAGCGGTTGGGCCTAGAGATGGCCGGAGTCGTCACCAGCGTCGACCGTGGCGGTCACCGGAGCTCGGGCGAGCTCGGGGTTGACGCTACGGTGGCCGGGGAGGCTCGTGCGAGGCACCTACATGCTCTACGCAGCGCGGGGAGAAAGTTGAGCATGACAGCCGGGCCACTAGGTGGCTGGAGGCACGTCGGCGGCGGTCATAGGTGGCGGTGGGTTTCGGCCGAACTCGGTGCAGTTGCTGTGGTGCTCGAGAGCGAGAACGGGAAGGGGGAGGAGGAAGAGGAGCTCACGGGGAGTCGGTTGGAGCAGACGGCGAGCTCGGGGAGGCGGCAACGATGGCAAATCGACGGCGACGGTGCTTGGTGGCCGAGGAGGGGAACGGCAGGGCTAGCGGCATCCAGGGGCTTCCGCCGTCGGGCGGCTCGATGAGGAGGAAGAGAGGGACGAGGCGGAGCTCGTGGGCGTGTCGGAGAGGCTCGAGGATGGCTACGGCTACGGCTATGGCGAACGGCGGCGGCGGCGTTCGGTCGTGCGTGTGAGAGCGAGCAGAGGGGGATAGGGACGGAGGGAGA
>NC_041380.1:374563510-374613942 GCF_002162155.2 Triticum dicoccoides | reverse complement strand
GGTGCGTGGCGTCTCCCAGAGGCGTCCAGGCGTCGAGGTGGAGCGGCAAGCAGGAGGTGGCCGAGGCGAGCGTCGGCGTGCGTCGGCCACGCGCCTGTGCCTACTGGCGCGAGGAGGAAGGCGACAGGGGGGGAAGCGGCGGTGGGCTGGGCCGTGCTGGGCCGATGGTGGCGCCAGGTAAGTGGCTGGAGGAGCTGGCCCAGGTAGGTTTCTCTCTCTCCTTTTTCTAATTCTTTCTGTTTTCTAGTTTTTGCTATTTGTTTTGATTTAGTAATAATACCAAATCATTTTAATAAATCCTGAAAATAATTGTGGGCATTAACTGAATTATCACAGAGGCCCTCAACTATTTTCAGAATTGTTGGAGCATTTAAAAATATTAACAGTATTTAAATGTCCCAATTCAAATACAATATGGTTTACTCAAAAATCCAAAAATGTCTTGGAAAAATATCCATCATCTCTGGAAATGGTTTTCACCCTTTTCCATTAATCATGAACATTTTTGCAAACCAATTTGGGTTCTTTGAAAATATTTTGAAGTTGAACCTATTTGCATTGCTTTGGTGCTAGGGCTTGGTCATCCCCATTTCAAATTCATGAACTTTAAACATGATGCACACATGGAAGCAAGCATAGGTCAGGCCAGAACTAGGGATGTGACAACTCACCCCCACTAAACAAGAATATCGTCCCGAGATTCAGGCGTAGGGTAAGATGAAGGGGAAAACGCAACTAACGGAATCTTCACGATCCAGGGGGCACTTCAAAAGAACGTTGATTTGATCACCATCATTGTCTCGACGTCTTCCTCTGAGAACTTCAGCTAATCATGACAAGAAGAGGAAAGGAAAACTCTAGAAGGATCGATCTCCTCGAAGATCGAACAACTCAGGATCAACTCATGGGATGAGACATTGACACATCTCTCGAGCTGAGACACGAAGCATAGATCTGAAGAAATGGAGTGAGACAGATGACGAGGGTTCACTAGGTAGACAACAATTTCACGCTTGAGAAGGTGGTGAGCGGTTGTCAACATAGCGAGGAGTTGAATTGCCATGATACCATAACGAGACATCTTGGAGGAGGGTGATTCGTAGAAATTTCCCCTTAAGTGGCAAAAAGAATTAACTTTGATTCAGAGATCACTGAAATTCTTTATACCAGCTTAAGGCAAATCAAAATCGATCATTAGGAGGAGTTCGGTAGAATGACATACTCGGACTTGGATGATGTGGATTACCTTGTTGAAGACAACGTAATGGATGAATTTGCTTACCACCGGAAATGGAAGAGACCCATGGTAGAATGGCACATTGGTGGTGCAAGCTGGGAACAAAAATGCAAATGCTGGGAATGATTCTGGTAACTGGGGAAGAACCCAATAATAGAGAGTGAATTCACTGTTTGAAAAGGTCATAGCATTGCCGAGGAAACTGAGAGGAATCCCAGTTAGTGCCGATGATAACACGTAGCGCTTGTGCGTGCTCTCAAGAACTTGAGCATTTCCACAATCATCAGGGTTTTATCAACATCCGTGTCAAGGGTGCTGACAACACAACATACTACCATGATGAATAGCAATGGACGATGCAGATGCAAAGGAGGATAACACTTTCTCAGATTTCACCTTAGCGAGGCCAAGGAACCAAAATCTGCATGATCGACCGAGAGACATTTAGCACTCGGCTTCTAATGTTCTCCTTGACGTGCTAGTGTATCCCATTCATAGATATGGTTTGATAACTAGAACATCAAGTAAAGGTCGGACTTCGGGAGCAATAGAATCCATAAGGAACAGTTACAGAGGTAAATCCTACGAAATCCTTATGGGGAGGTGGCCAACTTCCTCAAACAAGATACTACAATAATAGGTCTTCCGGCTGGGTGTGTTGGCCACGACATCCACTTTACCGGTTATCGAGGGACCAATATTATAGTTCTTGGGAAATGTTCCAACCATCATATCTGCCTGAGATTCAGATCTGGTTGGTGTCAGGATATTCCAAACTCATCGAGTCTAGGAAGAAAAATGAAAGTTTGCAACACAAATCGATGAAATGACGTTGCGAGATTCTCGAGAAATGAACTACGATAGCAAGCTCCAAAACATGAGCTGGTTTTGCTACACATGTGTGAACACGCTGCCTCAGACAAACATGATCACATGGTAGTCTTACAATAAAACACTACCGAGTTCTGGTAGGGAACCATCATTGAGGATATAGGAATCTTGTGCATGAACTAGTATTTGCACAGCAACTCCTTTTCCTTGAACAAATCAATAAGTGGCTTGGTGTGCTAGGGATACATAGGGAATGAAGATGATTAGTCTATCAGACCATAGAATACTTTGCACATGCATGACTGACCTGGGATGATTCCAGAGGAGCAAAAACAAACTTTCTTGAATTCACGACGGCAACTTACATTAAATGCACGTGAATCAAAGGAAGTCACTTCTTTCATCCAAACATATACTTCATAAACGGGGCATGAAGAAAATGCTTACACAAGTTTCCAACACTAGTTTAATGTTCAACAAAATCGTGGAGGAGATAAGGATGTTGTCAATGGGCTCAACAACAATTCATCCGGGTTCCCTTTTAAAAGGAATTCCATAGTTAAGTGAACACGGTGATAGCATTGGTCAGACCAAAGAGTATAATGGTGTATGCTCGAGGAAAAACCACGAGTAAGACAACATTACGAATATCGTTGTTTCTGATTTGATTTGACGATAGCCCATACTCAATCAAAGGTTTGGGTAAGATAATAGATCCAACAATTGATCACAAGGACCAATTGATGAGGATATCATCTTTCTTCAACACACACACACACACACAAAAATATATCCCTTAACATGAACTAAGTCGGACAAGCTTTTATCTTCCAACTCTCCAAGTTGTTGTTTAGCTTGACCAACTAGCTCAGGGGTATCCCACACAGATTCTTGGAGAAGGGGTGGTAAACAGGAGACCATCTTGATCACGAACTCAACATAGCGGTCAGGTGACAACCTGGTAATACTTTCGAGAAGATATTCAGAAAATCACAAACCACCGATATGTTACTAAGCTCGAGAACAATCTTGCTTTTCAGGGCAAGACGATATGATCAAAGAGCGAGGGATTGACGAAATCCTAACTCACCGATCGAAAGGTGCACCAACAATAAGGACTAGGTAGCACAATCTATCTTAGAATGATGATTCAAGAACCAACACACTAAGAATGAAATTATTGTCCTTTAACTACCAAGCAACACGGTTGCTAGGAGTATTGACTTCACACATCATAGTTCACTTGTCGGCATTCCGGTTGCGACAACACGAAACCGAGGAATGAATAATGATGGCGAGAGTATCACTAAATCAAGAATTCATAGGATGGTGTGCCATTCCCATGATAACCTTAATATAAAGATGGTAACACTCCAGGGTGGAACAGAACAAAAACTGGATTAGTATTTGATCTGCGGAGTACAACTGCTTTGACCCAATCCTGAATATGGATGAGGTACTGGAGCTTGTTTCTCCTAGTCATCCTGAATGGAATGGCTTGACGGACCACAAGAATAACGGGCATCGATGAACACGAATGCACGACATAAACTTGACTATCAACTGACAGACAAGGATCGAAATACAACTACAGAGAGGGACAACTCAAAGGAACATATATCTTTCTGAGTTGTGGATGCATAGATTAGTATGTCAAGCAAAGCTCAACATGTTTCTTCCGGATAACCTATGCAGAAAGGTTGAACTGGCAGAGTCACAATATAGAATGGAGAACCCATCGAGAGCACTCCTGTTGTGATCTTTTGATCCAACAAACTTCTGCCGTAAGTGGTTCATGGTATTTGGAAGAAGGATATACCACGGACCTCGAGGACTAATGCAAAGGTTACTAATAACCTAAGGAACTAGCAACACTATCAACACGAAGTAAGTAGGGTGAATCTTGGTTCGAAAACCCAGGAATAGAATACCTACTACTAAGTGGCATCACGGGATGCTCTCGAGAATGATGGCCAGAATCATCACACTAGGATCACAAAACATGGCTAGACTACTAGATGATCCCCTAAGACACCTAGGGTCATAATAATAACTCCAACATAAATGTCGAGGCAATAGAGTACCTCAACTCACCGTCTAGTGTGGTTAATCTGGCCATAAGGACTTCGGGAACGGAAAGAAAGGATTTGCAAATGCATCAGACTATTTAGAAACCTGGGATGACTCGAACAGCGTAACGGCTGTAAATGCTCAGAAAAGACTTGAGACATTCACAAAAATGGTGGCATAACCACTCGGAAGCACAATATCAAGGTTTCGAGATCAACAGTTAACGTACGGAAGTAGTGGAAACTGAACAGAGGCTTAAGTCCAACAGTTCTATAAGTCTACGGATTAGTAACACGTGATCCTGATAGAAAGAAGAGATAGCCTAGCTCTTAATCCCCGTAGGAAAGATAAGATGACTCAGATCAGAAGGGCATGAGGTATAAGGAGTAAAAGAGCCTTACGTTCCATCCCACAATCAATTCCCTTATATAACTAAAGAATTTCTTGACTCAACTTCGACCAGTTTGGCTTGGTAATCCTACAGGCAGTCAAGCTCTGATACCAAAGCTGTCAGGACCCCGATCCTAAGTCACACCGAACTAGCATGTAACACATCATATCACTTTGCGGCCTCACGCACGGTATTCCCACGGGTGCCACCTTACCTGGCCCGGGACCGTTTGCACCTTTTGGCTCACGTATATGATAGTGTCGCTAGCATCCATATGACAAAGAACCCGGGCTGACATGGCTAGTCGTGAACCCAAAGTGGCACTAACTTACAGGGACAGGCATCCATGACCCAGCATCGAACGTGTCGGTCATCAGCGAGTGAATCCAGGCTGTAGCACTGGGCTAGCAGGACTCCAGTGAACCGGGCTGTAGTGGGCTAACAGGACTCCGGTATTCATCGCGTGACATTTCCCCGAAGGGATAGACACAGGAACGAAGAAGGACACATGCCGGCCAGCCTAAGTGTTCCGGAGCAGTAGCAAGCTACCATGGCTCGGTGGAAACACTAGGAGACATTTCCCGGTAAGAGAGGCTACTAAAGATAAACAACTAGATAGTCAGATCCCACACATACCAAGCATTTCAATAACATACACACAATATGCTCGATATGTGCAAATACAACATGGCATCACAACATGACTCTACAACTCAAGTATTTATTCATTAGGCTCCGAGGAGCGGGATATTACAAACATAGGTCTCATGACCCAACATTCAGAGCATACAAGTCAAAGCACAAGCGGAAGCTATCATGTCTGAGTACAGACATCTATAAATGAAAAAGGCTGAAAGCCTGACTATCTACCAGATCCTGCCGAGGGCACAAGATCGTAGCTGAGGTAACAAGCTAAACGTCGAAGTCCACACGGAATTACTAGTGAGACTGAAGTCTCTCTGCAAAAACATAAAATAGGCAAACGTGAGTACAAATGTACCCAGCAAGACTTACATCAGAACTAACTACATATGCATCATTATCAACAAGGGGATGGTGGGGTTTAACTGCAGCAAGCCAGCTTTGACTCGGTGGCTATCCTGATCTACGACTGCAAGTAACTCTTTTGAGGTGGCGCACACGAGTCCACATATTCACCATATCAATACACCACTATGGATCCGCTCCCGTCTCCCTACGAGAACGCCATCCATAGCACTCACGCTTATCTTGCGTATTTTAGAGTATCCACTTTCACTTGTCTATGAACTATGCAAGGGGTCCAAGTTTCCATATCCGAGGAATCCGGCTATTCGAATAGATAATGATAACCCTGCAGGGGTGTACTTCTTCACACACGCTTTCGCCACTTATCGCCCTGTACACGTCATGTACCTCGGCAACCTTCAAGCGGAAGCCGGGCGAGGGAGTCGGCCACGACTTGACTAACCATACAAGTCTCTCGTCCAGGTTTATCGCCTATTCGGGTTCCATCAGCAAGGAGATCCGGCCGGGGTGTCGCTCACGGCCCCAAACGATGTGAGAAGGGTTCCCAAGCCCACCATCCGGGTGCCACTTGGTACACCGTGCCACTGTGCCTAGTCTGTCCCAAGCCCACCTGTACGGGTGCCACTTGGTAGACTACTAACACTACCTACAAACACCAGAAACTAGTTGCAACTCCTGGACAGAGATCATGTTGATTAATAAGTCGAGAGGGGTCGAGTTACCGGAACCCAATGTGTGGTAGTAACTGTTCATGGATCACAAACACAGAACTCAGTTCCTGAGGACGGCTGCAATGAGACAACCCACCATGTACTCCTACATGGCCTCTCACCGCTACCTTTACCAAATCGTGTTCACACACTTAGCTCTCAACAGTAGGACATGTTCACACGCCTCTGATTCCTCCCCGATGAATCAGACCTGACTCAACTCTAAGCAGTAGCAGGCATGACAAGCAAGCATGAATGAGTAGGCACATCAGGGCTCAAACAACTCCTACTCATGCTAGTGGGTTTCATCTATTTACTGTGGCAATGACAGGTCATGCAGAGGATAAAGGGGTTCAACTACCGCAGCATGTAACAGTTGAATCGGTGTTGTCCTAATGCAGTAAAAGAGAGCAGGAGCGAGAGCGTGGGATTGTATCGGAATGAACAAGGGGGTTTTGCTTGCCTGGAACTTCTGAAGATAGCATTGAGTCTTCATCAGTGTCAACGATCACAACGTCGGAACAACGTCTACCGAGGGGGAACAACACCGGCAAACACAAAAGAAACACGATCAATGCAATGCACAATATGATGCATGCTATGACATGGCAATATGAATGTGTTTTGGGCTAATGCACCTAGCTATGATTTAAATGAAGTTGGTTTGAATACATGATTCAAACTCCAGCTCCATATATGATTATTTAAATGCCCTTTATTTGTTTTGTACAAAACAGAGGACAAACATTGTTCAAACATGCATGAAAATGGTACAGATGGGATCCTTGAATTTTTCTGATAATTTTTCATATATAATTTATTTCATTTGGATTTACGGTTGAATTTCTATGAATTTTAGAAGTTTTGGACATTTTCTGAAAATAATAAATCATTTAAGATTTATTTAAATTCCAGAAAGGAATTATTGCGTCAGCATGACCTCATAGTGACGTCAGCAGGTCAACGGGCGCCGTCCAGGTCAAACTGACCTGTGGGCCCTGCGTGTCAGTGTCTGGACTAACTAACCTAATTAAAATTAACCCTAACTAACTTGGTTAGCCGGGCGGGGCCCGCATGTGAGTGAGTCAGTGGTTTAACTAAAATTAGTTATTAATTTAACCAAAAGTTAGCAGGGGCCGGGCCCACCTGTCAGTGACCCTGGGGAAGTCAAACAGGGTCAAATCCCGGGTCAGTGGGGTCAAACCCACCGGCGGCTTGACGCCGGCGAGGCCAGCCGCGGTGGCGAGCCTCGGGTTTGTGTCTCCGGCGACCAAACGGCCGGCGGAGGGCGTCTACGTGACGCGGGCGCTCGTCCGCGTCGAGTAGTGGCAGTGGTTGGGCCTAAGATGGCCGGAGTCGTCACCGGCGTCGACCATGGCGGTCGCCGGAGCTCGGGCGAGCTCGGGTTTGACGCTACAGTGGCTGGGGAGGCTCGTGCGAGGCACCTACATGCTCTACGCAGCGCGGGGAGAAAGTTGAGCACGACAGCCGGGCCACTAGGTGGCCGAAGGCACGTCGGCGGTGGTCATAGGCGGCGGCGGGTTTCAGCCGAACTCGGTGCAGTTGCTGTGGTGCTCGAGAGCGAGAACGGGAAGGGGGAGGAGGAAGAGGAGCTCACGGGGAGTCGGTTGGAGCAGACGACGAGCTCGGGGAGGCGGCAACGACGGCAAATCGACGGCGACGATCCTCGGTGGCCGAGGAGGGGAACAGCGGGGCTAGCGGCATCCAGGGGCTTCCGCCATCGGGCGGCTCGGTGAGGAGGAAGAGAGGGACGAGGCGGAGCTCGTGGGCGTGTCGGAGAGGCTCGAGGATGGCTACGGCTACGGCTATGGCGAACGGCGGCGGCGGCGTTCGGCCGTGCATGTGAGAGCGAGCAGAGGGGGATAGGGACGGAGGGAGAGATACAGGAGAGTGAGAGAGGGTCGAGGGGGGGGGGTGCGTGGCGTCTCCCAGAGGCGTCCAGGCGTCGAGGTGGAGCGGCAAGTAGGAGGTGGCCAGGGCGAGCGCCGGCGTGCGTCGGCCACGCGCCTGTGCCTACTGGCGCGAGGAGGAAGGCGACAGGGGGGGAACCGGCGGTGGGCTGGGCCGTGCTAGGCCGGTGGTGGCACCAGGTAAGTGGCTGGAGGAGCTGGCCCAGGTAGGTTTCTCTCTCTCCTTTTTCTAATTCTTTCTGTTTTCTAGTTTTTGCTATTTGTTTTGATTTAGTAATAATACCAAATCATTTTAATAAATCCTGAAAATAATTGTGGGCATTAACTGAATTATCACAGAGGCCCTCAACTATTTTCGGAATTGTTGGAGCATTTAAAAATATTAACAGTATTTAAATGCCCCAATTCAAATACAATATGGTTTACTCAAAAATCCAAAAATGTCTTGGAAAAAATATCCATCATCTCTGGAAATGGTTTTCACCTTTTCCATTAATCATGAACATTTTTGCAAACCAATTTGGGTTCTTTGAAAATATTTTGAAGTTGAACCTATTTGCATTGCTTTGGTGCTAGGGCTTGGTCATCCCCATTTCAAATATCGTGAACTTTAAACATGATGCACACATGGAGGCAAGCATAGGACAGGCCAGAACTAGGGATGTGACAGCAATCATCCATGACTTCATTGATGAGTGGTTTGAAACGCCCAACCTCAGCTTTGAAGACCTGCAACTTCCCATTGGTCTTAGTGTCGCCTTCCATGGCGCCATTGCTTCAGAGCTAGCTCTAGCTCAGCGCATCGTCGAACTGAAGCAGAAGATTGACTTTGAGAAAGCTCAGTTCAAGAAGCATATGGCCAAGCTCAGCGTGCAAGAGGTCAAGAACTTCAAGATCATGCTGCACGAGCTTAAAGAAGCCTTTCTCAAGAAGCATGAAGAAGCTCAAGGTTCTCGTGAGCGCATGAAGAGCCTGGCTGAGAAATGTGTGCAAGCCTACAATGAGGCTGAGAAGCGCAAGGCCCTTGGGCGTCCTGGCATCGACCCCAGGATGGCTGCAAAGAAGAAGAAGAAGCCCGCTATGGCCGAACCCGACGCACCAAGGCAGGAAGGAGATCCCATTGTCTTCCCAACTAGCATGACTGGCTCGAAGCCAAAGTCCCGGTCAACTGCTTCAGAGCTGAAGAAGACGAGGACTACTGAGGCTGAAGCCAGGAAGAGGAAACATCCTGAAGCCTCTGCTACTGCCCCCTCCAAGAAGAAGCAGAAGACCAAGAAGGAACGGGCTACTCCCACAGAGCCCTTGATTGTTGAACCCATCTCCATGGTTCGCCCTGACGCTGAACCTCAGGAGCGCCAACTGACTGTCCATGAGCCTGCTTTCACAAAGGCTCATGAAGCTGAAGACTTTCCAGCAGCTGATCCCATCGCTGCTGAAGACATTGGTCACCATGACCATGTTGAAGATGATGCAGTTCTTCCTCAGCTCGAGAACCAACAGGTATCATCGCCTGTGCTAACGCACAGCAAGCTCATCAACATTGGTCGTCCTCTGACAACACCAATTGCTCAGGATGCATCATGGGCTGATCACCCACAAGCACAAGAGGAAGAAGACTTTGAGGCCCAGCCAACTCCAACTCCACAGGTGTCGCCAGCGTTACGCAGGCTTCGCAAAGGACCAAGGCCTCCAGTCTCTGAGTCTGAAGCTAAAGTTGCTGAAGACATTCCAGCTGCATCAGCCGATGAAGAAGAAACCCCAAGCGCTGCTACACCCCGTCTCACCAAGAAGCTCTTCTCGAGGAGAACGTGACTGTGACCGACCCTCCAGCTCATCAAGTGGAGGTTGAGAATTCTGAGGCTGCCACCGACGCCACTGACGCTGTCATGACTGAAGCCAATGTGGAGCCTTCACCAACCCAAGCACCAGAAGTCAGCGAAGCCACTGATCCCACTACTTCTGTTCCTGCGCCTGCTGCTGGTCCTCAGTTCGACTATCATGTTGAGCATAGGCCTCAGGTACAGAAGTCAATCCCAAGATTGCCCAGGTTTCCAGGTCCTACATCAGCACCTGGATCCTTCAGTGTCAATGGCTTCAAAGCAGACAACACTTTCTTCAATAGCTCCAGGAACCCCTACTCAAGGGAAAGAATATCTTCTGATCGGTTTTGGAGCTATCTGCAGCGAAGCTATTACTCATGCATTCTATACAATCAAGGTCGCATCTTCCCACATAAGCGTCTTGACATTGAAGCAATAGCTGGTCTGCCCTGTCTGGAAGAAGCTCTGGATTGCTTCAAAGAGGTTGGATTGCTGCCGTTTGTCACCGACCAAGAGCACTGGAATGAAGATTTGCTGCTCCAATTCTATGCCACACTTCACATCCGTGGGTACAACAGAGATCCGAAGACTTGGGTCCTGGAGTGGATGACAGGAAATGTTCATCACGAAGCCAAAGCCTTTGATATCATTGAGCTCACTGGTCTGCCCACTCCTGGCGATCTCTACGAACCTGGTTGTCACCTTCACAGTGAAGCTATGGAGAGCATCTTTCAGAAGCCTGGACCAAACACGAGTCAGATGCTCAGCATGATGAAGCCATTGCCACAAGATGCTGCCTATCCTAAGGAGTTCCTCGTTGAAGGCCTTGAGTATCTCCCAAGGACTATTTATCACATCATAAGGCGAACTCTCTGGCCTATCAAAGGACATTCTCCACATGCCAAGCTGGAAGGTGCAATGAAGACTTTGGTCGTCTATATTCTTCATGGCAAATGCTTCAATGCACAGGAATTCTTCATCCGCCAACTTGCTGCATCAGGCTCTGATCTTTTTGGCTTGAAGTTCTACGCTCCATGGATAATGCGGCTGATTAAACTCCACTCCGCTATCTCATATCAGCCATCTGCTTGCAATCATCGGATCTTTCTGCCTGATGTGGATATGTCTGTTGAAGCCATTTATCCTGAGCCTTCCAAGGAACCTCTAAGTCTTCAGAATGCGGAGCATCAAAGTTTTTCTCAGAACATTGAAGGAGTTGAAGTAGTCACTCGTGTGTATCCTTTGGCCGGAACTACACGTGCACCACATCCTGCTCTTACTGAAGCCACCGATAGCACAATTTCCCAACGACCCAAGAAGAGCACTCGTGTTCTCAACGACCGAGAGCTTCTGGTGGCTCTTCATCAGAAACAGGATAGGCATCATGACTGGCTAAAGCGCCAAATGCAAAGCCTCTTGGTGGATGTTAACCGCATTCGCAATCTTGCCACCAAGAATGCCTTTGTTGCACATGAAACCTCTCGACGCACATGGAAAGGGACGACACTTATGTGCTTTGAAGATGATATTCAAGAGGATGGCTTCTCTGAACGCTTCAAGTTTGACTCCACACCTCCTCGAAGGGCAGTGCTGCGACAAACTCCATCTCTTGAAGACTTTGATTTCTCTTCCTCTGCTGCAACTGTGAATGCCAGAGTGATCGAGGATGAAGACGATGCTACTTCACCGCCACCTCCTTCAGCACGCTTCGACACTGCTCCAAGTTCTTCTGCACCGCCGAACACCACCGATGACCCTGCTGCTTCACCTACTCTTCATGGGAACGAGTAGATGCTCTATGTCTTCAAACCTTTTTGGTCCTTACTGACAAAAGGGGGAGAAGCATATGAGTTTGATAGTCTTCAAGTGGGGTCCATATGGGCGGTTGCTTTATGTTTTGCCTAGTGTTTACAACTCTCATTTTGATAAATTTGGTTCATTAACTTGTAACACTTAAACTCGATGGTCGTTTGCTACTTATTTGCCACTTTGTGATGCGATGATAAATTCCGCATGTGCGATGATAAATTCCGCACTTAGATCATTTTGCAGATGTCCATTTTCCATTATGCATGTCATTATCTTCACATACCTTCACATGCATAGTGGATTGTCATCATAAGTTGAAGAGGATCTCCACAAGCACAACCTACCATGTGCATTTGCATTCCAAAAGCAAATTACTTATATGCACATCTTCAGGGGGAGCCCTCACAGCTTATGAAGACAATTCCCTATCCTCTTACAATTTCACATATTATATTCCCCGTTGAAAACTTCAACTAGTTTGTCATCAATCACCAAAAAGGGGGAGATTGTAAGTGCATCTAGTGCCACCCCTAGTTGGTTTTGGAGTATTGACGACAAACCTAGTTGAGGGACTAATGTGTTTGTGAGAATTGCAGGATAACACAGGTAGAAGTCCCTCAGTGATTCGGTTTTCCTACCAGAGATGACCCCTAAAAATGTATGAAGACATTGATGTCAAAGGTGGTTTATGAAGATATTCTCATTGAAGACTATGCCAAGAGAAGACATCGCATGAAGCCTATGGAGCTCGAAGACTTAGATCTTTCGTAGTTCTTTTTCTTCTCTGTTGAGTCATAGGAACCACCGTACTATTAAGTGGGGTCCAAGAGAACCAGTCAGAATGACTGAAGTGATGCTTAACCAAAACCTATGTCTTCGAGTGAAGACTATGAGAGCGAATCTTGTCCAGAGTCAGACAAGTCAGCTTTGCTTGTAGCCCAAGTAAAGTTGCCGTGTGAGTTTGAAATCTGACCGTTGGAACACGTGTCAGTTCCTTAGTGACCCAGGGTCATTTCGGACAAATCAGGTCGGATTGCCTAGTGGCTATAAATAGCCCACCCCCTACAACCATAAATGGTTGGCTGCTCAGAGTTAGAATACGGCTTTTGTCGTTTGAGAGCAACCCACCTCGAAGCCTTTGAGAGAGAATTCCTTGTGAGGATAAAGCCCTAACCACCCAGAGCCAAAGAGTGTTAGGCATCACTTAAGTCTTCTTGTCTGTGTGATCTGAAGACTTATTACACTTGAGGACTGTGAATCCTCCAGCCGGTTAGGCGTCGCGTTCTGAGCATCCAAGAGACATTGTGGATCGCCGGTGAACGAAGTCTGTGAAGGTTTGGGAGTCTACCTTGAAGACTTACCAGAGTGATTGGGCGAGGTCTGTGTGACCTTAGCTCAAGGGGAATACGGTGAGGACTGGGTGTCCTGAGCTGCGTGTTCATGACTGGGTGTCCAGGACTGTGTGTCCTCAGGATTAAATACCTAGCCGCCCTAACCAGACGTACAGTTGTCACAGCAACTAGAACTTGTTCAACAAATCATTGTCTTCAACGAGTCACTGGTTTCATCCTTCCCTTCCCTTTACTTACCGTTGGTCCTTGTGAAGTCATTGTATGAGTGCACTATCTTTTGTCTTCACTGAGTGACTGCATGTTCTGTTTGGCTTCATAATATCTTCCTACCTGATCCTCACTACATTGCTGCTATTAGTCATTGTGCTTTCACTTCATTGAATACTTGACTATGGTTTGCCTAGTGTAGTCTACCTTCCGCTGCATGGTAATAGGATTATTTCTATCGTTTGTCTTCGAAACTTCCACGTTTTGAAGACTTTCATAAAAATCGCCTATTCACCCCCCTCTAGTCGATATAACGCACTTTCAATCCTTCTTGCTACCTCTTGAGCATGCATTGGTCTTCCCTTGAAGAGGAAAGGGTGATGCAGCAAAGGAGCATAAGTATTTTCCTCAGTTTTTGAGAACTAAGGTATCAATCCAGTAGGAGACCACGCGTGAGTCACCTCGTACCTACACAAACAAATAAGAACCTCGCAACCAACGTGATAAAGGGGTTGTCAATCCCTTCATGACCACTTGCAAGAGTGAGATCTGATAGAGATAATAATAATAAGATAAATATTTTTTTGGTATATTATGATATAAATTGAAAGTAAAGATTGCAAAATAAGAAAGATTGGAAACTTATATGATGGAGAATAGACCTGGGGGCCATAGGTTTCACTAGTGGCTTCTCTCAAGATAGCATAAGTATTACGGTGGGTGAACAAATTACTGTCGAGCAATTGATAGAATTGAGCATAGTTATGAGAATTTCTAGGTATGATTATGTATATAGGGATCACGTCCGTGACAAGTAGACCGACTCCTGCCTGCATCTACTACTATTAATCCACACATCGACCGCTATCCAGCATGCATCTAGAGTATTAAGTTCATAAGAATGGAGTAACACTTTAAGCAAGATGACATGATGTAGTGGGATAAACTCATGCAATATGATATAAACCCCATCTTTTTATCCTCGATGTCAACAATACAATACATGTCGCTTCCCCTACTGTCACTGGGATCGAGCACCGCAAGATTGAACCCAAAGCTAAGCACTTCTCCCATTGCAAGAAAGATCAATCTAGTAGGACAAACCAAACTGATAATTCGAAGAGACTTGCAAAGATAACCAATCATACATAAAAGAATTCAGAGAACATTCAAATATTTTTTATTGATAATCTTGATCATAAACCCACAATTCATCGGATCTCGACAAACACACCGCAAAAGAAGATTACATCGAATAGATCTCCAAGAGAATCGAGGAGAACTTTGTATTGAGATCCAAAGAGAGAGAAAGAGAAGAAGCCATCTAGCTAATAACTATGGACCCGAAGGTCTGAGGTAAACTACTCACACATCATTGGAGAGGCTATGGTGTTGATGTAGAAGCCCTCCGTGATCAATTCCTGGTGACCCACAAGTATAGGGGATCTATCGTAGTCCTTTCGATAAGTAAGAGTGTCAAACCCAACGAGGAGCGGAAGGAAATGATAAGCGGTTTTCAGCAAGGTATTCTCTGCAAGCACTGAAATTATAGGTAACAGATAGTTCTGTGATAAGATAATTTGTAACGAGCAACAAGTAACAAAAGTAAATAAAGTGCAGCAAGGTGGACCAATGCTTTTTTAGCAAAGGACAAGCTTGGACAAACTCTTATATAGAAGAAAGCGCTCCCGAGGACACATGGGAATTATCGTGAAGCTAGTTTTCATCACGTTCATATGATTCGCGTACGGTACTTTGATAATTTGATATGTGGGTGGACCGGTGCTTGGGTGTTGTCCTTACTTGGACAAGCATCCCACTTATGATTAACCCCCATTGCAAGCATCCGCAACTACAACAGAAGTATTAAGGTAAACCAAACCATAGCATGAAACAGATGGATCCAAATCAGCCCCTTACAAAGCAAGGCATAAACTAGGGTTTAAGATTTTGTCACTCTAGCAACCCATCATCTACTTATTACTTCCCAATGCCTTCCTCTAGGCCCAAATAATGGTGAAGTGTCATGTAGTCGACGTTCACATAACACCACTAGAGGAGAGACAACATACATCTCATCAAAATATCGAACGAATACCAAATTGACATGACTACTAATAGCAAGACTTCTCCCATGTCCTCAGGAACAAACATAACTACTCAAAAAGCATATTCATGTTCATAATCAGAGGGGTATTTATATCCATATAGGATCTGAACATATGATCTTCCACCAAATAAACCAACTAGCATCAACTACGAGGAGTAATCAACACTACTAGCAACCTACAGGTACCAATCCCAGACTTAGAGACAAGAATTGGATACAAGAGATGAACTAGGGTTTTGAAAGGAGATGGTGCTGGTGAAGATGTTGATGGATATTGGCCCCCTCCCGATGAGAGGAGCGTTGGTGATGACGATGGCGATGATTTTCCCCTCCTGGAGGGAAGTGTCCCCGGCAGAACAGCTCCGCCAGAGCCCTAGATTGGTTCCGCCTCATGGCCGCGGAGTGTCGTCCCAAAAGCTTGCTTATGATTTTTCTCTCAACGAAAGACTCCATATAGCAGAAGATGGGCATCGGAGGGCCACCAGGGGGCCTACGAGGCAGGGGGCGCGCCCAGGGGGGTAGGGCGTGCCCCCCACCCTCATGGCTGGTGAGTGGCCCCCCTCTGGTACTTCTTGCACTCAGTATTTTTTACATATTCTGAAAATAACTTTCATGAAGTTTCATGACTTTTGGAGCTGTGCAGAATAGGTCTCTAATATTTGCTCCTTTTCCAGCCCAGAATCCCAGCTGCCGGCATTCTCCATCTTTATGTAAACCTTGTAAAATAAGAGAGAATATGCATAAATATTGTGACATAATGTGTAATAACAGCACACAATGCAATAAATATCGATATAAAAGCATAATGCAAAATGGACGTATCAACTCCCCCAAGCTTAGACCTCGCTTGTCCTCAAGCGAAAGCCGAAATCGAGAAATATGTCCACATGTTTAGAGATAATGGTGTCGATAAAAATAAAATGTGGACATGAGGGCATCATGATCATTCTTAGAACAGCAGATTATATAATTATTGTCATATGATCTCTTATGCTAGAGTAACAATTCAATCACAATTTCAAGTATGAATCATAAACTTCATTGAAAACTAACAAACTATAATCTCAGTCATTGAAGCAATTGCAATTTATCATAACATAGGAAAGAGTCAATATAAGAGCTTTTCAGCAAGTCCACATACTCAACTATCATATAGTCTTTCACAATTGCTAACACTCATGCAATACTTATGGGTATGGAGTTTTAATCGGACACAGAGAAAGATAGGGGCTTATAGTTTTTCCTCCCAACATTTTCCCTCAAGGGTAATGTCAACAATAATAGTTTATGAAAACTCACATCTAATTAGCCATATATACCAGGATCTTTCCAATATATTGTGCTTGCCAAAAGATAAAATCTAAAAAGGAAAGGTGAAGATCACCATGACTTTTGCATAAGGTAGGCGATAAAAGTAAAAGATAGGCCCTTCGCAGAGGGAAGCAGAGGTTATCATGCGCTTTTAGGGTTGGATGCACAAAATCTTAATGCGAAAGAACGTCACTTTATATTTCCACTTGTGATATAGACCTTTATTATGCAGTCTGTCACTTTTATTTCTTCCACATCACAAGATCGTATAAAGCTTATTTCCTCCACACCAATCAATCATACATATTTAGAGAGCCATTTTTATTCCTTGCACCGATGACAACTTACTTGAAGGATCTTACTCAATCCATAGGTAGATATGGTGGACTCTCATGGAAAAACTGGGATTAAGGGTATTTGGAAGCACAAGTAGTATCTCTACTTGGTGCAAAGAATTTGACTAGCATGAGGGGAAAGGAAAGCTCAATCATGTTGGATGATCCATGACAATATAATTTATCTCAGATGTAAGAAAACATAACCCATTACGTTGTCTTCCTAGTCCAACGTCAACTCTTTAGCATGTCATATTTTAATGAGTGCTCACAATCATAAAAGATGTCCAAGATAGTGTATTTATATGTGAAGACCTCTCTTTCTTTATTACTTCCTATTAATTGCAACGATGACCAAAACTATGTTTGTCAACTCTCAACAACTTTTAATCATCATACTCTTTATATGTGAGCTCATTACTCTCCATAAGATCCATATGATCTGTTTGTTTCTTTCTATTTCTTCTCTTTTATTTTATTCCCTCAAGATCATAGCAAAATCATCAAGCCCTTGACTCAACACTAATATTTATTATAAAGCTCACGGACTCGATTACATAGAGGGATCATAAAGCAAAACTCAAAACTAGATCATACCAAAACTTTATTCTACTAGATCAAGATATTATCAAAAGGATCGTACTAAGAAAAACGATAAAGATAAAAGTGATGGTGATATGATACCGGGGCACTCCCCCAAGCTTGGCAGTTGCCAAGGGGAGTGCCCATACCCGATGCTCAGTTCTTCTTTGTTGGTGAAGAAGGTGATGGTTTTGTTGATGGCGTAGGCTTCTTCCTTAATTTGCGCTTGAGGACAGAATTTTGGTCCCTTAGGTCATCGATCTCCTGCTCCAGGCTCAGTATCTTTTTGCATAGTTCCTGCTTGTTTTCCTGCAAGAGGCAAAAAGGGATAAACTCGAGCTTAGGTTTCTTTACTCTATCCGGGAGGCTTGATTTTTTGAACTCCACATGCATGTCCCCAGGTTGAGGTAATGGTACTTCATCTTCTTCTGAGCTCGTCTCCTCCCTTCCCTTGGGTTCATAGTCCTCTTCTTCTTCCGTAGTCCAACCACAATGCTCCACATCCCCATAGACCTTAGGATCTGCAAGGTAATCAGCCACATAGCTTTCTCCTTCCGAATCCTGGGACGACATGTTGCTCTAATCTACAGCAGGACAGCTTGAAACAAAGACATGAGATATTTGTGTGATACGGAGGTCAAAACCTTCAGGAGACTAAATAATGATTTTTGACTGACCAAAATACGTAACACGCAAGAAAACGGAGTCCGGAGAGCACATGAGGTGCCCACAAGGTAGGGGGCACGCCCAGGGGGTAGGGCGCGCTCTCCACCCTCGTGGAGTCCTCGTGTCCTTCCCGGACTGCTTCTTATTTTTCTATTTTTCTAAATATTCCAAAATGGAGAAAAATTGCCATTAGAACTGTTTTGGAGTCGGTTTACTTACCGTACCACATACCTATTCCTTTTCGGAGTCTGAAACGTTCCGGAAAGTGTCCCTTATGTATTCATCCGGGGTTACAGTTTCAATAACATTGGTTTCAACATTTATAGGATAACCTGAGATATAAGGTTTGATTCTTTGACCGTTCACCACCTTCGGATTTGTGCCTTCAAATTTGTTGATTTTTATGGCACCGGAACAATAGACCTCCTTGTCACACCCTAGTTAGTTCAAGCATTAGAGTGTGCATCATGTTTAATTTCCTCTTAAATTTGAAATGGGGAAAACAGAACCCCCAACACCCCCCTGGAAACAACTAGGGTTTACTAAAATTATTTTCAATGAACCTGAAATGCCCTTCTAAATAGTTCACTCTCTTTGTCTTGGGTTAGAACCTCTGGAAAAATTGGTGCACAATTTTCTAGGTCAACAGAAGGTCATTGAATTAAACCATAAGTATTTGATTTTGGGCATTTAAATGCTATAAAATAATTTAAATGCTCAAATAATTCTGGAAATAAATGTTTGCTGTTGGAAATATTCTAAACAGAGCCCACAATTATTTTCAGGATTTCTGGAAACGTTTTAGTATTTTTTTAAAGCCCAACAGTTGCAGAAAAAATAGAAAACAGAAACAAATCAAAAAAAAGAGAGGGAAACCACCTGGGCCTCACCAGTGCTAGTCCAGCCCACCTGGCTCGGCCCAGCCGACTGGCCATGCCAGTCGTCCTCCTCCTCCCGCCAGGAGGACGAGGAGCGCGTGGCCGGCGCCCACGGCCACACGCCGGCCACCTCCTCGTTCAGCCGACGCCCTGGAGACGTCCAGGGGTGCCACGCCGACCCCCACGTCCCCCTCTCTTCCTCCCTCACTCTCCCCCTCGTCTCCCTCACCCTCTCCCGCGATGGCCGAGCGCGATCCTCGCTGCCGTTCGCCGTAGTCGTCACCAGAGCCACCCCCTCGCCCCTCCGACAAGCCTGTTAGCTCCGCGCTGCCGTCCTCGACCTCCTCATCGACTCACGCGACACCGGACGCCTCCAAGCGCCTCCCCGATGCCTTCTTCTTCCTCGGTCCGCCGAGATCGCTGGCAATGCCCCGACGACATCCGACCTTCCCCGAGCCCGCTGAGACGCGCTCTGCAACCACCGTGAGCTCCTCTATCGATCCCCCCTCTTCCCTGCTTCGTTTGCTCGCCGTAGACGTCGCCCCCTTTCTCACCATAGCACGCCGCCGTGCGAGCTCGACGCCGGCGTCACTCCGGTGGCCATTTGGTCAAGCGCGGGTGCCTAACGCACTCACCGCACCTCGTAGCGCCTTGCTAAAACATCCGTTTCCCCCCTAGCTTGCTGCAGCAGCAAAACCACCAACGGCCGAGCTCCGGCCGCCGCCACGAGCTCGATTCCGACGAGTTCGCTCCACCCCAGCTCCTCCCACTTGCCCCACTAGATGCGCGCGAGCCCCAGCTACGCGTAGGACCAAACCACGGTCGATTTGGTCGCCTGTGGGCGATTTCCGAAGCCCTCCGCCGTCTCGGCCTCGCTGGCGACTCAACGCCGGCGGGATTAACACCGCTGACCAGGGGTTTGACCCCGGTTTGACTCCGCCTGAGACACTGATAGGTGGGGCCAGCTCCTAACTAATTTAGATTAGTTTAAATTAGAGTTAATCACTCTGTTAGAGGTTAATGACGTCGTTAACTAACCCTCTCTCACTGACATGTGGGCCCAGAGCCTAACTAACCCAGTTTAGTGCTAACCAAACACTAACCAACTCTGTTAGTTAGCTGAGAGACTGACAGAAGGGGCCCACCAGTCAGGTTTGACCTGGGATGGCGCCTTTGACCCGCTGACGTCACAGTGACACAGTGCTGACGCATTAATTCAATTACTGGATTTATTCTTTAATAGAAAATTCCAGAAAATTGTCAAAACTTCTAAAAATCATAGAAAATCAACCATAGCTCCAAATGCAAAGATTTATATATGAAAAATAATCAGAAAAATTCAATCTATCCATCTATAATGGTTTCATGCATGACAAAACAAGTTAACCTTGCTATTTAAGCAGAATAAGGTAATGCACTAATAAAGCCATATTTAATGAGCTAATAATTGGATCTTCGATTCAAATGAGTTCATCCCCTTATGTTTTAGCTTGCATTAGGCCAAGACACTTTCAACTTGCCATGTCATAGCATGCATCATATTGTTGCATATTGCCATGTGTTGATTATGTTCGGTGTGTCTTTCGTGGTAGGTTCTGCCTCCAAGGATAACCCCGAGTATCCGTATGAAGGGCAGTACCCTACTACCACTACAACAGGCAAGCAACCCATTGATCATCCCGATACAAACCCATGTTCTCGCTTCTGCTCTTGTTTACTGCATTAAGACAACGCGATTCAAACTGCTGTGTGCTACGGTAGCTGAATCCTTATCCTCTGCATGACCTGTCATTGCCACAGTAATTAGATGAAACCCACTAGCATGTGTAGGAGTTGATTGAGCCATGTATGTGATTCCTACCTTGCTATGCCTGCTATGCTTAGAGTTGTGTCAGGTCTGGTTCATCTGGGTGATGGGCTAGAGTGATATGTTTATGTCGGTAATATGAGGGATGTGTTGAACATGTTTTGGTAAAGGTATCGATGAGAGGCCATGTAGGAGTACATCGTGGGTTGTTTCATTGAGGCCGTCCATAAGAACTGAGATCTGTATGTGTGATTTAAGATGCAGTTACTACCGTACATTGGGCCCGAAACCAATGGACCCTCTCGGCTTCTTAATCACCCTAGTACTCTGTCCAGGAGATGAAAATAGTTTCTAGTGTTTGTAGGTTATGTGTTGGCGGCCGTGCGTAGCGTTGACCCTAGGGGTGGGCTATGTTGCGGTAGATACACCGTGGCCGAGTATGCCGGGCGCCCGTTTGGCGTCTCGGGACCCTGTTCACATCGTTCGGGGCCGTATGTGGAAACCTCGGCCGGACTCCCTGTGGATGGAACCTGGATAGGCGATAAACCTGGACTAGAGACTTAAGTGTTTAGGTAGGCCGTGGCCGACACCCTCGCTGGGCTTCCGCTTGAAGGTTGCCAAGTACATGTCATGTAAATGGCGGTAAGTGGTGAAAGTGTGTATGAAGAAGTACACCCCTGCAGGGTATAAAACTATTTGAATAGCCGCGTCCGCGGTAAAGGACTACTTGGTTGCCTATACAGTTCATAGACAAGTTAAATGGATACTATTAAAAATCTGAAGATAAGTGTGAGTACCGAGGATGGCCCTCTCGTAGGATAACGAGGGAGGATCCCCGATGGAGTATTGTGTTGGTGAGTAGTGGACTCATGTGCGAAAACTATTTTACTAGTGGAGTTTCATAGGATAGCTTAGCCAAGAGTCAAAGCTGGCTTGCTGCAATAACCCCACCACCTTCTAGAGAATGAGCATGTATATTAGGTTCTGATGTAAGACTTGCTGAGTACCTTGTACTCATGTTTGCTTATTTATTGTTTTCAGACGACAACACCGCCCCCTCCGATGGGTTTTATGTAGACCTTGATGTCGACAAGTGACTAGCCACCCAGGTGGTGATCCCGGCCATGGAGGGCCCTATGTAGATAGACAGGCTTCGAGAAGCCTTCTTTCTTTCTAGAGTCTGTACTCAGACTAGTTGCTTTCGCATGTGCTTGTATGATTGTATGACTTGAGTGTCGGTTCATGTGACCACTATCTGTATGAACATGATATGTATGGCTCCCTGGAGCCTTTAAATAAAGTACTTGAGTTGTAGAGTTTTGTTGTGATGCCATGTTGTATGTACTCATATCCGGCATATTGTGTGTATGATTGAAATGCTTGGTATGAGTGGGATCCGACAACCTAGTTGTTTATCCTTGGCAGCCTTTCTTATGGGGAAATGTAGTCTAGTGTTCCTCGAGCCATAGTAGTCTGCTACAGCCCGGTTCACCGGAGTCCTGCTAGCCCAGCACTACTGCTCAGGACACTTGACTGGCCGACATGTGTTTCACTTCGTTCCTATGTCTGTCCCTTTGGGGAAATGTCACGCGGTGATATCCGGAGTCCTGCCTAGCCTGCTACAGCCCGGGTTTCCCCAGAGTCCTGTTAGCCCAGTGCTACAGCCTGAAATCACTCGCTGATGACCGACATGCTCGATGTGATTCATGTATGCCTGTCTCCATAGGTTTGTGCCGCTTTGGGTTCACGACTAGTCATGTCGGCCCGGGTTCTCTGTCATATGGATGCTAGCGACACTATCATATACGTGAGCCAAAAGGCGCAAACGGGCCCGGGCCATGGTAAGGCGACACCCATGGAATACCGTGCGTGAGGCCGCAAAGTGATATGAGGTGTTACCGGCTAGATCGATGTGGCTTGGAATCGGGGTCCTGACAACATTGGTATCAGAGCCGGACTGCCTGTAGGTTCGTCGAGCCAAACTGGTCGATGTCGAGTCTAGAAATGCTTTAGTTATATGTAGGGGAATTGATTGTGGGAGGGAACGTAAGGCTCTTTTACTCCTTTACCCTATGCCCTCTGATCTGAGTCATTCTCTTTTCATTCAACATGGGTTAAGGACTAGGCTCTCTCCTTCTATCAGGTTCACGTGTTACTAATCCGTAGTAGCTTATAGGATTGTTGTTACAAGCCTCAGTACAGTTTCTCCTACTTTTAGTATGTTGCTAATTGGATCAGAACCTTGATATGATGTTGTTGAGTGGTATTGCAAACTGTTGTGGATGTCTCAAATCTTTTTCTGAGCATTTACAGCTGTTATGCTGTCCAATTTTCCCTAGGAATTCTAATGTCTTTGCATTGTGGTTGTGCTTTCAGAATGGCCAACCGTGCTCAAAACCAAGTGGTTCGCCTGACCCGGTGCCTCTACGTGCCCGGTCATACTGCTATGTTAGTCTGGGTAATGATCGAGAGGGGTTACCGTTGGTATCCCGAATACACCGTCGAAGAGCAATTCCAAGACTTTAATCAAAGCCAATATTTCTGCACCGTGAGGATATTTCCTTCTTATCCTGGATCTACCGAGCCCCTTCACTGTTCCTATGGACTCGGGGTTACTGTTGAGATGGCTGTGCTGGATGCTGCTTATTCCATGATGACCATCATGCGAGTCCGGACTGGCCTGCTTCGGAACACCGACTTATGTTACATGCCAGCTTCACTTCCGGGAGCGCAAGGGTATCTTCAGGCTATCTATGCTGACTCCACTCAGGAGGACTCATTAACTCGTACCACTACCGAGATGCTCGAAGATAAGGACCGAGAGAATCGGGCCTTGAGGCTGGAGCTTTTCAATACCCGTGCTGATCATTGGGCCACATTGACTCGGTTTGCACCTGCGGTGCAAGCTGGATGTATGGATACAAGGGATCTGTATCCTGTGAGATCTGCTCTGCCAGACATGGTGGATTGGTGTGATGTGGGAGGCATCACCCCACCCCGTGGTCCCCGCAGGCCACCGTTTGTTGGTCCAAGACCTCATCCTAGTCCCTATGGTCCACAGGCTCCTCAGGACCGTCTGTTCCCGGATGGTCACGTTGAACTTCCAGGCTATGGAGGTGACTTCTATGAGGACTACTACGGAGCTGTCTGAGTTAGTAGTAGTATCACTAGTGTTGTAATAGTTGTATCTCCACTGTCCTGCGTGACTTGTGGAATATGACTTGGTGTGTAATCAATTCTGGAGGTGTAGACAAATAATGTATAGGAGCTTGGAATGCCTCCGATGAGATGTAACGTCTTTCATCATAGTTGTACTATAGCCTGGGCTTGTAGTAACTATGTATGATGTGTATGACCGTTGGTATATATATGGCAGTCTTATATTACCATGACATACGGATGAACATCTCTGCATTCCGTGTTATCCATTACATACTGCACTTCCTTGCTAAGTTTGAGCCATCCTTATCTAAACCATTGTCTTGTTTTCTCCTAGGATGGTCAACACCCGTAGCAACCCTGCTACCTCGGAGCAGGGGGAAGCCAGTGCAGCTAGGGGTGAAAATCTGCCTCACCCGCCGTCTCTGGCCGAAGTAATGCTGGAGGCGGAAAGAAACAAGCGTGAGACTAACCGCCTGCTAGAGCGGATTGAGCAGAACACTGCACACCACCCGCGAAATGACTTGGTGTCAATCAATGACTTTATCAAGTTGTACCCACCAAAGTTTAACCATTCCGTCGAACCCCTCGACGCGGATGACTGGCTTCGCAGCATTACCCACAAGCTACATTCTGCCAACATAGCCGAAGCCGACAAGGTTACTTACGCTGCCTACCACCTCGGAGGCCCTGCTAGCCACTGGTGGGAGAATTTTGAAGCTATGCGCCCGGTCGGCCAAATCACTACTTGGGCTGAATTCAGTGAGGCTTTCCATGAGCATCACATTCTGGAAGGTCTCATCGATCGCAAGAGGGAGGAGTTCTGCAATTTCACCCAAGGAATAATGACTATGGATGCATATAGTCGTGAATTTGGGAATTTGGCACGCTATGCCCCTGAAGAGGCATCTACTGACGCTAAGAAGCAGGCAAGGTTCCGCAAGGGACTTAGCCCTGAGCTTCGCCGCGATCTTCGTCTGCACGAGTGCACCTCCTTTCAGAAGTTGGTCAATAAAGCCATCAGTGCTGAGATAGGCCAGACTGATTATGACGCTTCACGCAAGCACTCCCGTGATTTTGGCTCTTCATCCGGCTCTGGAGCTCAGAAGCGCCGGGTGTGGATCCCAAGCACGGCACTGCCACCCAGGTTCATCCCGAGGCCATCCTTTGAGGCGCCTCGTCCCAACCAGCAATTTGCACCGCCCAAGCCCTATGGTGGCCCCGCTGCTAATGCTGCTCCACGCGCCAATGTGGTGACATGCTTTAAGTGTGGAGAGCCGGGTCACTATAGTTGAGAGTGTCCCCAGAACAACAACCCCACTCAAACTGGAAAGTCCGTTGGCCGTGGTAAGCCCGCGGGAAAGACATTCTACGCCAAGCCGGTCACTACTGCCCGTGGCCATGTCAACTATGTTTCAGCCGAGGAGGCTCATGAGAATCCCAACGTCATCCTTGGTACGCTCCTTGTTAACTGCCATCCGACATCTGTTCTTTTCGATACTGGAGCATCTCATTCATTCATATCCGAGAAATATGCTCGATTGCACAACACGACATTCTGTGACATGCCCTTTACCATGGAAATTCAAACTCCAGGCTCTAGATGGCAAACTTCTAGAGTAAGACATGGGAACGAAATTCTTGTTGATAGACTTGTATTCCTTGCATCCTTAATAGCTCTCAAATCCTCGGACATAAACATCATCTTGGGTATGGACTGGATATCAGCTCATTATGCTAAGATTGATTGTGCCACTAGAACCGTTCAACTTACTCACCCATCGGGCAAGACAGTCAATGTCTTAACTCGAGTGGCCAAGCGCCAGCTTTACTCCTTAAATGCCAACCCCCTTCCAGACCTTGAGGATGTTTCGGTAGTCCGAGACTTTCCGGATGTCTTTCCAGAAGAACTGCCAGGTGTTCCACCTGATAGGGATGTTGAGTTTGTGATAGACCTTGTTCCAGGAACCGTTCCAATTTCTAGAAGACCCTACAAGATGGCACCCTTAGAACTAGCCAAGCTTAAGAACCAACTCGATGAGTCCTTGAAAAAGGGTTTCATCTGTCCTAGTTCCTCCCCTTGGGCTTGCCCCATCCTCTTCGTCAAGAAGAAGGATGGAACGGATCGAATGGTTGTGGATTACCGACCTGTCAATTTGGTCACCATCAAGAACAAGTATCCGCTTCCTAGGATCAACGATCTGTATGATCAGCTCGCTGGATCCTCAGTCTTTTCCAAGATGGATTTGAGGTTGGGCTACCATCAAATCAAAATCAGAAACGGGGACATTCCCAAAACGGCCTTTGTTACTCGTTATGGCCAATACGAGTACACCGTTATGTCCTTTGGTTTAACCAATGCCCCAGCCACCTTCTCCCGGTTAATGAACTCGGTTTTCATGGAGTACTTGGATAAATTCATCGTAGTATACCTCGATGACATACTCATCTACTCCAAGAATGAAGAGGAACATGCCGAACATCTAAGGCTGGTATTGATGAAACTTCGAGAGCATCGCCTTTATGCCAAATTCTCCAAGTGTGAATTTTGGTTGCCAGAAGTGACCTATCTAGGCCATGTAATCTCTGGTAAGGGCATTGCTATCAATCCCGAGCGAGTTCAAGCCGTCCTTGATTGGACTCCACCTGAGACGGTCAAGCAAGTTCAGAGCTTCCTTGGCTTAGCAAGCTATTGTCGCCGCTTTGTCGAGAATTTCTCCAAGGTTGCTAAACCTCTAACTGAACTCCTCAAGAAAGATAAAAAGTTCAAGTGGACTCCACAGTGCGAGTTCAATTTTCAGCAACTGAAAAGACGCCTGACATCTGCTCCCGTACTGGTACCACCAAATTTCTCCAAGGACTTTATTATCTATTGCGACGCCTCGCGACAAGGACTAGGTTCAATACTCATGCAAGATCGTCAGGTAATTGCCTATTCTTCACAGCAATTACATCCACATGAGGAAAATTATCCCACACATGATCTTGAGCTTGCAGCTGCAGTCCATGCACTTAAAACTTGGCGACATTACCTTCTCGGTAATCGTTGCGAGATCTTCACCGATCACCAAAGTTTGAAATATATCTTCACCCAACCAGATTTGAATCTCAGGCAAAGACGTTGGGTCGAGTTGATCTCGGGTTACGACTTAGGAATAACTTACACCCCGGGCAAAGCCAATGTCATGGCTGACGCGCTAAGCCGTAAGTCCTATTGTAACAACCTAATGTTACAACAAAGTCAACCACTTCTCCATGAGGAATTTCGTAAGCTTAATCTTCACATTGTTCCTCGAGGATTCCTATCTACCCTGGTGGCGAAACCTACCCTTACGGATCAGATCATCAAGGCACAAAAGGTAGATCCGGGAATCTCCCATATTAAGAGAAACATTAAGAAAGGAGTCGCGAATTGTTTCTCCATTGATGATCAAGGTGTCGTATACTTTGGAAATCACCTAGTGGTTCCAAAGGCACGAAACCTGAGGCGGCTGATCCTTAAGGAAGCTCATGAATCCCCTCTCACCATTCATCCCGGTAGTACCAAAATGTATCAAGACCTACGCCAGAGGTTTTGGTGGACTAGGATGAAGAGAGAAATCGCTCAATACATTGCTAATTGCGACGTTTGTCGTCGTGTTAAGGCAGAGCATCAACGGCCTGCTGGCACCCTTCAACCTTTGGCTATTCCCGAGTGGAAATGGGATAAAATCAGTATGGATTTCATCACTGGGTTTCCCAGGACCAAGAGAGGGAATAATGCCATCTTCGTCGTGATCGACCGTCTTTCCAAAGTAGCCCATTTCCTACCTGTTCGTGAGAGTATCACTGCTAGCCAGGTAGCCGATTTATACATCTCCCGAATAGTGTCTCTTCATGGTGTTCCATTGGAAATTAACTCAGACCATGGGAGTCTCTTCACCTCTCGATTTTGGGAAAGTTTCCAAAATGCTATGGGAACTCGTCTCTCTTTTAGTACCGCCTTCCATCCTCAATCAAGTGGTCAAGTAGAGCGAGTCAATCAAATTCTAGAAGATATGCTCCGAGCTTCTGTCATCTCGTTCGGAATGAGTTGGGAGAAATGCCTTCCATTCGCAGAGTTTGCTTATAACAATAGTTATCAAGCTAGCTTAGGCAAGGCTCCTTTCGAAGTTCTCTATGGACGAAAATGTCGAACGCCTCTTAACTGGTCAGAAACCGGGGAAAGACAACTCTTTGGCCCGGATATGATTCAGGAAGCAGAGGAGCAGGTTCGTGTTATTCGTGAGAAATTGAAAACAGCCCAATCTCGTCAAAAGAGTCAATATGATCGTAAACATAAGCTTATGATTTATGAAGTCGACGAGAAGGCTTACCATCGGGTTACCCCGTTAAAGGGAACCCATCGTTTCGGTATCAAAGGCAAATTGGCTCCTCGTTACATTGGAACCTTTCGCATTCTTGCCAAACGAGGAGAAGTTGCCTACCAATTGGAACTACCTTTGCATCTTTCTAGAGTTCACGATGTCTTCCACGTTTCACAACTCAGGCGTTGCTTCGCGGATCCTATCCGTGGAATGGACCACGAAACGCTTGATCTACAAGATAACCTCTCCTATCGAGAATCTCCCGTTCATATCCTTGATCAAGCCGAGCGTACCACTCGACGCCGTAATATCAAGTTTCTCAAGGTTCAATGGTCACACCATTCCGAGAAAGAAGCCACTTGGGAAAGGGAAGATCGTCTTTGACTCGAGTACCCCACCTTCTTCCCGGAGGATCTTAAATCTCGGGACGAGATTCTTTTGAGTGGGGGTGAGTTGTCACACCCTAGTTAGTTCAAACATTAAGAGTGTGCATCATGTTTAATTTCCTCTTAAATTTGAAATGGGGAAGACAGAACCCCCAACACCCCCTGGAAACAACTAGGGTTTACTAAAATTATTTTCAATGAACCTGAAATGCCCTTCTAAAAAGTTCACTCTCTTTGTCTTGGGTTAGAACCTCTGGAAAAATTGGTGCACAATTTTCTAGGTCAACAGAAGGTCATTGAATTAAACCATAAGTATTTGATTTTGGGCATTTAAATGCTATAAAATAATTTAAATGCTCAAATAATTCTGGAAATAAATGTTTGCTGTTGGAAATATTCTAAACAGAGCCCACAATTATTTTCAGGATTTCTGGAAACGTTTTAGTATTTTTTTAAAGCCCAACAGTTGCAGAAAAAATAGAAAACAGAAACAAATCAAAAAAAAGAGAGGGAAACCACCTGGGCCTCACCTGTGCTGGTCCAACCCATCTGGCTCGGCCCAGCCGACTGGCCATGCCAGTCGTCCTCCTCCTCCCGCCAGGAGGACGAGGAGCGCGTGGCTGGCGCCCACGGCCACACGCCGGCCACCTCCTCGTTCAGCCGACGCCCTGGAGACGTCCAGGGGTGCCACGCCTACCCCCACGTCCCCCTCTCTTCCTCCCTCACCCTCCCCCTCGTCTCCCTCACCCTCTCCCGCGATGGCCGAGTGCGATCCTCGCAGTTGTTCGCCGTAGTCGTCACCAGGGCCCGTTAGCTCTGCGCTGCCGTCCTCGACCTCCTCATCGACTCACGCGACGTCGGACGCCTCCAAGCGCCTCCCCGACGCCTTCTTCTTCCTCGGTCCGCTGAGATCACCGGCAACGCCCCGACGATGTCCGACCTTCCCCGAGCCCGCTGAGACGCGCTCTGCAACCGCCGAGAGCTCCTCTATCGATCCCCCTCTTCCCTGCTTCGTTTGCTCGCCGTAGACGCCGCCCCCTTTCTCACCGTAGCACGCCGCCGTGCGAGCTCGACGCCGGCATCACTCCGGTGGCCATTTGGTCAAGCGCGGGTGCCTAACGCACTCACCGCACCTCGTAGCGCCTCGCTAAAACGTCCGTTTCCCCCTAGCTTGCTGCAGCAGCAAAACCACCAATGGCCGAGCTCCGGCCGCCGCCACGAGCTCGATTCCGGCGAGTTCGCTCCACCCCAGCTCCTCCCACTTGCCCCACTAGATGCGCGCGAGCCCCAGCTATGCGTAGGACCAAACCGCGATCGATTTGGTCGCCGATGGGCAATTTCCGAAGCCCTCCACCGTCTCGGCCTCGCCAGCGACTCAACGCCGGCGGGATTAACCCCGCTGACCAGGGGTTTGACCCCAGTTTGACTCCGCCTGAGACACTGATAGGTGGGGCCGGCTCCTAACTAATTTAGATTAGTTTAAATTAGAGTTAATCACTCTGTTAGAGGTTAATGACGACGTTAACTAACCCTCTCTCACTGACATGTGGGCCCAGAGCCTAACTAACCCAGTTTAGTGCTAACTAAACACTAACCAACTCTGTTAGTTAGCTAAGAGACTGACAGAAGGGTCCCACCAGTCAGGTTTGACCTGGGATGGCGCCTTTGACCCGCTGATGTCACAGTGACGCAGTGCTGATGCATTAATTCAATTACTGGATTTATTCTTTAATGGAAAATTCCAGAAAATAGTCAAAACTTATAAAAATCATAGAAAATCAACCATAGCTCCAAATGCAAAGATTTATATATGAAAAATGATCAGAAAAATTCAATCCATCCATCTGTAATGGTTTAATGCATGACAAAACAAGTTAACCTTGCTGTTTAAGCAGAATAAGGTAATGCACTAATAAAGCCATGTTTGATGAGCTAATAATTGAATCTTTGATTCAAATGAGTTCATCCCCTTATGTTTTAGCTTGCATTAGGCCAAGACACTTTCATCTTGCCATGTCATAGCATGCATCATATTGTTGCATATTGCCATGTGTTGATTATGTTCGGTGTGTCTTTCGTGGTAGGTTCTGCCTCCGAGGATAACCCCGAGTATCCGTCTGAAGGGCAGTACCCTACTACCACTACAACAGGCAAGCAACCCATTGATCATCCCGATACAAACCCATGTTCTCGCTTCTGCTCTTGATTACTGCATTAAGACAACGCGATTCAAACTGCTGTGTGCTACGGTAGCTGAACCCTTATCCTCTGCATGACCTGTCATTGCCACAGTAATTAGATGAAACCCACTAGCATGTGTAGGAGTTGATTGAGCCATGTATGTGATTCCTACCTTGCTATGCCTGCTATGCTTAGAGTTGTATCAGGTCTGGTTCATATGGGTGATGGGCTAGAGTGATATGTTTATGTCGGTAATATGAGGGATGTGTTGAACATGTTTTGGTAAAGGTATCAATGAGAGGCCATGTAGGAGTACATGGTGGGTTGTTTCATTGAGGCCGTCCATAAGAACTGAGATCTGTATGTGTGATTTAAGATGCAGTTACTACCGTACATTGGGCCCGAAACCAATGGACCCTCTCGGCTTCTTAATCACCCTAGTACTCTGTCCAGGAGATGAAAATAGTTTCTAGTGTTTGTAGGTTATGTGTTGGCGGCCGTGCGTAGCGTTGACCCTAGGGGTGGGCTATGTTGCGGTAGATACACCGTGGCCGGGTATGCCGGGCGCCCGTTTGGCGTCTTGGGACCCTGTTCACATCGTTCAGGGCCGTATGTGGAAACCTCGGCCGGACTCCCTGCGGATGGAACCTGGATAGGCGATAAACCTGGACTAGAGACTTAAGTGTTTAGGTAGGCCGTGGCCGACACCCTCGCTGGGCTTCCACTTGAAGGTTGCCGAGTACATGTCGTGTAAACAGCGGTAAGTGGTGAAAGCGTGTATGAAGAAGTACACCCCTGCAGGGTATAAAACTATTCGAATAGCCACGTCCATGGTAAAGGACTACTTGGTTGCCTATACAGTTCATAGACAAGTTAAATGGATACTATTAAAAGTCTCAAGATAAGTGTGAGTACCGAGGATGGCCCTCTCGTAGGATAACGAGGGAGGATCCCCGGTGGAGTATTGTGTTGGTGAGTAGTGGACTCGTGTGCGAAAACTATTTTACCAGTGGAGTTTCCTAGGATAGCTTAGCCAAGAGTCAAAGCTGGCTTGCTGCAATAACCCCACCACCTTCTTGAGAATGAGCATGTATATTAGGTTCTGATGTAAGACTTGCTGAGTACCTTGTACTCATGTTTGCTTATTTATTGTTTTCAGATGACAACACCGCCCCCTCCGATGGGTTTTATGTAGACCTTGATGTCGACGAGTGACTAGCCACCCAGGTGGTGATCCCGGCCATGGAGGGCCCTATGTAGATAGACAGGCTTCGAGAAGCCTTCTTTCTTTCTAGAGTCTGTACTCAGACTAGTTGCTTCCGCATGTGCTTGTATGATTGTATGACTTGAGTGTCAGGTCATGTGAACCCTATCTGTATGAACATGATATGTATGGCTCCCTGGAGCCTTTAAATAAAGTACTTGAGTTGTAGAGTTTTGTTGTGATGCCATGTTGTATGTACTCATATCGGGCATATTGTGTGTATGATTGAAATGCTTGGTATGAGTGGGATCCGACAACCTAGCTGTTTATCCTTGGCAGCCTTTCTTATGGGGAAATGTAGTCTAGTGTTCCTCGAGCCATAGTAGTCCGCTACAGCCCCCGTAGTCCTGCTAGCCCAGCACTACTGCTCAGGACACTTGACTGGCCGACATGTGTTTTACTTCGTTCCTATGTCTGTCCCTTCAGGGAAATGTCACGCGGTGATATCCGGAGTCCTGCCTAGCCTGCTACAGCCCGGGTTTCCCCGGAGTCCTGTTAGCCCAGTGCTATAGCCCGAAATCACTCGCTGATGACCAACATGCTCGATGTGATTCATGTATGCCTGTCTCCATAGGTCTGTGCCGCTTTGGGTTCACGACTAGTCATGTCGGCCTGGGTTCTCTGTCATATGGATGCTAGCGACACTATCATATACGTGAGCCAAAAGGCGCAAACGGTCCCAGGCCATGGTAAGGCGACACCCGTGGAATACTGTGCGTGAGGCCGCAAAGTGATATGAGGTGTTACAGGCTAGATCGATGTGACTTGGAATCGGGGTCCTGACACTCCTCGATAACGTAAGGACCTTCCCATTTAGAGAGAAGTTTTCTTGCAAAAAATCTTAAACGAGAGTTGTATAGCAATACATAATCACCTACATTAAACTCATGCTTTTGTATCCTTTTGTCATTCCATCTTTTAATTTTTTCTTTAAACAATTTGGCATTCTCATAGGCTTGGGTTCTCCATTCATCAAGTGAGCTAATGTCAAATAACCTCTTCTCACCGGCAAGTTTGAAATCATAGTTGAGCTCTTTAATAGCCCAATATGCCCTATGTTCTAGTTCGAGAGGTAAGTGACATGCTTTTCCATAAACCATTTTATATGGAGACGTACCCATAGGATTTTTATATGCAGTTCTATAGGCCCATAATGCATCATCAAGTTTCTTGGACCAATTCTTTCTAGATCTATTAATAGTCTTTTGCAAAATTAATTTGAGTTCTCTATTACTCAATTCTACTTCACCACTAGACTTTGGGTGATAAGGAGATGCAATTCTATGATTAACATCATACTTAGCAAGCATTTTACGGAAAGCACCATGAATAAAATGTGAACCATCATCAGACATTAAATATCTAGGGACTCCAAACCTCGGAAAAATAACTTCTTTAAGCATCTTAATAGAGGTGTTATGATCAGCACTACTAGTTGGAATAGCTTCTACCCACTTAGTAACGTAATCAACAACAACTAAAATATGTGTATATCCATTAGAGGCAGGAAACGGTCCCATATAATCAAAGCCCAAAACATCAAATGGTTCAATAACAAGTGAATAATTCATAGGCATTTCTTGACGTCTACTAATATTACCAATTCTTTGACATTCATCACAAGTTAATAGAAACTTACGGGCATCCTTGAAGAGAGTAGGCCATTAAAAACCGGATTGCAATACCTTATGTGCAGTTCTATCTCCAGCGTGGTGTCCTCCATAAGCTTCGAAGTGACACTTGCGTAGGATCTGTTCCTGTTCATGCTTAGGTACACAACGTCTAATAACACCATCTACTCCTTGTTTATAGAGATGTGGGTCATCCCAAAAGTAATGTCTTAAATCAGAAAAACTTTTTCTTTTGCTGGTATGTGAAACTAGGTGGTATAAATTTAGCAACAATGTAATTAGCATAATCAGCATACCATGGAGCAGTATGAGAAGCGTTTATGACATTTAATTGTTCATCAGGAAAGCTATCATCAATAGGTAGTGGGTCATCAAGAACATTTTCTAACCTAGACAAGTTATCTGCAACGGGGTTCTCAGCTCCCTTTCTATCAATAATATGCAAATCAAATTCTTGTAGCAAGAGAACCCATCTAATAAGTCTAGGTTTAGCATCTTTCTTTTCCATAAGATATTTAATAGCAGCATGATCAGTGTGAATAGTTACTTTAGAATCAACTATATAAGGTCTGAACTTATCACAAGAAAATACAACTGCTAAGAATTCTTTTTGAGTAGTGGCATAATTTCTCTGGGCATTGTCTAGAGTTTTACTAGCATATTGAATAACATTTAATTTCTTATCAACTCTTTGCCCTAGAACAACACCTACAGCATAATCGCTAGCATCACACATAATTTCAAAAGGTAAATTCCAATCAGGTGGCTGAACAATAGGTGCAGAGATAAATGCTTTCTTAAGTATTTCAAATGCTTCTACACAATCATCATCAAAGACGAATGGTATATGTTTTTTTAATAAATTTGCCAGAGGCCGAGAAATTTTTGGGAAGTCCTTAATGAACCTCCTATAAAAGCCGGCATGGACAAGGAAACTTCTTATACCTTTGATGTCCTTGGGACACGGCATCTTTTCAATAGCATCAACTTGAGCTTTATCAACTTCAATGCCCCTTTCAGAAATTTTATGCCCCAAGAAAATACCTTCATTAACCATAAAGTAGCACTTCTCCCAATTCAAGACAAGGTTAGTTTCTTCACATCTCTGCAAAACTCGATCAAGGTTGCTTAAGAAATCATCAAAAGAGAATCCATAAATAGAGAGATCGTCCATGAAAACTCCACAAATCTTTTCACAAAAGTCAAAGAATATAGCCATCATGCATCTTTGAAAGGTAGCAGGTGCATTACATAAACCAAAAGGCATATGTCTATAAGAAAAAGTACCGAAAGGGCAAGTAAAAGTGGTCTTTGATTGATCATCAGCTGACACAGGTATTTGAGAGAAACCAGAATAACCATCTAGAAAGCAAAATGTGTATGTTTGGATAATCTTTCTAGCATTTGATCAATGAAAGGTAAGGGGTAATGATCTTTTTAGTAGCCTTATTTAATTTGCGAAAATCAATTACCATCCTATAACCTGTAATAATTCTTTGCAGAATCAATTCATCTTTATCATTAGGAATGACGGTAATACCTCCCTTCTTAGGAACACAATGGACAGGACTTACCCACTGACTATCAGCAACGGGATAAATTATACCTGCCTCAAGGAGCTTTAGACTTTCTGTTCTTACCACTTCTTTCATATTAGGATTCAGCCGTCGTTGGTGATCAATAACTGGTTTGGCATCTTTCTCCAAATTTATTTTGTGTTGACATAGAGTGGGACTAATGCCCTTAAGAACATAAAGAGTATATCCAATATCAGCACGATGCTTCTTCAGAGTTTTCAATAATTTTTCTTCCTCCTTCTCTGAAAGGTTAGCACTAATAATAACAGGATATATCTTCTTTTCATCAAGATAAGCATATTTAAGAGTATCAGGCAATGGTTTAAGCTCAAACACGGGATCACCCTTGGGTGGAGGAGGATCCCCTAAGATTTCAATAGGCAAGTTTTGTTTCAGAATAGGTCCCTGTTTAAAGAACACTTCATCTATTTCCCTTATTTCATTCATAAACATACCATTTTCATGGTCTAGAAAATATTGTTCTAAAGGATCACTAGGAGGTAAGGCAATAGAAGCAAGAACAATAATTTCATCTTTACTAGGCAATTCCTCTTCACGGTGTTGTCTACGAAATTTAGAAAAGTTGAACTCATGAGACGTATCACCTAAACCAATAGTAACAACATCCTTTTCGCAGTCTATTCTAGCATTAACAGTGTTTAAGAAGGGTCTACCAAATATAATGGGACAAAAGCTATCTTGTGGGGAACCAAGAACAAGAAAATCAACAGGATATTTAGTTTTCCCACACAAGACTTCAACATCTCTAACAATCCCAATTGGTGAAATAGTATCTCCATTAGCAAGTTTAATTGTGACATCAATATCTTCTAACTCAGAGGGTGCAATATCATGCATAATTTCTTTGTATAAGTCAATAGGTATTGCACTAGCACTAGCACCCATATCACACAAGCCATGATAACAATGATCTCCTACTTCTACAGAAATAACAGGCATGCCTACCACAAGTCTATGTTTATCTTTAGCACAAGGTTTACAATTCTAGCAATTTCATCACAGAAATAAATAACATGCCCATGAATATTATTAGCCAAAAGATCCTTAACAATAGCAATATTAGGTTCAACTTTAACTTGCTCAGGAGGTGCATAGGTTCTAATATTGCTTTTACGAACCACAGTTGAAGCTTTAGCATGATCTTTAATCCTAACAGGAAAAGGTGGTTTCTCAACATAAGCAGTAGGAATAATAGGATCATTATAAGTGATAGTCTTTTCTTCAACTTTAATAGGTGGAGCTACTTTTACTTCTATGGGAGGATGATATTTAAACCACTTCTACTTAGGGAGATCAACATGAGTAGCAAAAGATTCACAGAAAGAAGCTACTATCTTAGAGTCAAGTCCATATTTAGTGCTAAATTTATGGAAAACATCGGTATCCATAAAAGATTTAACACAATCAAACTTAGGTGTCATACCTGACTCCTTACCTTTGTCGAGATCCCAATCTTCAGAGTTGCGTTCAATTATTTCCAATAAATCCCATTTGAATTCAATAGTCTTCATCATAAAAGAGCCAGCACAAGAAGCATCGAGCATGGTGCGATTGTTATCAGAAAGCCGAGCATAAATTTTTGAATAATCATTTCTCTTGAGAGCTCATGATTGGGGCATGAATATAACATTGATTTAAGCCTCCCCCAAGCTTGAGAGATGCTTTCTCCTTCGCGAAGCCAAAAATTATATATATATATATATATAATTACGATCACGATGAACAAGATGCATAGGATAAAACTTCTGATGAAATTCCAATTTCAATCGTTTGTAGTTCCATGATCCCATATCATTACATAGCCTATACCATGTCAATGCATCTCCCTTCAAAGATAAAGGGAAGACCTTCTTCTTGATAACATCATCGGGCATACCTGCAAGCTTAAATAATCCACAAACTTCATCCACATATATTAGGTGCTCATCAGGATGTAATGTTCCATCTCCTGCAAAAGGATTAGCTAGCAGTTTTTTCTATCATACCCGAAGGAATTTAAAAGTAGACATTTTCATTTTAAGAAGGTTCAGTAGGTTCAGTAGGTTGAGGAGCAACTCTTTGCTCTACTGGTCGGGGTGAAGATACTCCAAACAAGCCCCTCAGAGGATTAATTTCAATAGTAACAAGTGACAGTAAATTTCAGCACACTATATAAAAATTTTCCTTACCAAATTCCACCTACCAAAGGCGCTTCACTCCCCGGCAACGGTGCCAGAAATGAGTCTTGATGAACCACAAGTATAGGGGATCTATCGTAGTCCTTTCGATAAGTAAGAGTATCGAACCCAACGAGGAGCATAAGGAAATGATAAGCGGTTTTCAGCAAGGTATTCTCAGCAAGCACTGAAATTATAGGAAACAGATAGTTTTGTGATAAGATAATTTGTAACGAGCAAGAAGTAACAAAAGTAAATAAAGTGCAGCAAGGTGTCCCAGTCCTTTTTGTATCAAAGGACAAGCCTGGACAAACTCTTATATAGAAGAAAGCGCTCCCGAGGACACATGGGAATTATCGTCAAGCTAGTTTTCATCATGTTCATATGAATCACGTTTGGTACTTCGATAATTTGATATGTAGGTGGACCAGTGCTTGGGTTCTGTTCTTACTTGGACTAGCATCCCACTTATGATTAACCCCCATTGCAAGAATACACAACTACAACAGAAGTATTAAGGTAAACCTAACCGTAGCATCAAACAGATGGATCCAAATCAGCCCCTTACGAAGCAACGCATAAACTAGGATTTAAGCTTCTGTCACTCTAGCAACCCATCATCTACTTATTACTTCCCAATACCTTCCTCTAAGCCCAAATAATGGTGAAGTGTCATGTAGTCGACGTTCACATAACACCTCTAGAGGAGAGACAACATGCATCTCGTCAAAATATCGAACGAATACCAAATTCACATGACTACTAATAGCAAGACTTCTCCCATGTCCTCAGGAACAAACGTAACTACTCACAAAGCATATTCATGTTCATTATCAGAGGGGTATTAATATGCATATAGGATCTGAACATATGATCTTCCACCAAATAAACCAACTAGCATCAACTATGAGGAGTAATCAACACTACTAGCAACCTACACGTACCAATCCCGGACTTAGAGACAAGAATTGGATACAAGAGATGAACTAGGGTTTTGAGAGGAGATGGTGCTAGTGAAAATGTTGATGAAGATTGCCCCCCTCCCGATGAGAGGAGCGTTGGTGATGACTATGGCGATGATTTCCCCCTCCCAGAGGGAAGTGTCCCTGGCAGAACAGCTCCGCCAGAGCCCTAGATTGGTTCCGCCAAGGTTCCACCTCGTGGCGGCGGAGTCTCGTCCCGAAAGCTTGCTTATGATTTTTTCCTCAACGAAAGACTCCATATAGCAGAAGATGGGCATCGGAGGGCCAACAGGGGGCCCACGAGGCAGGGGGCGCGCCCAGGGGGTAGGGCGGGCCCCCCACCCTCGTGGCCGGTGAGTGGCCCCCCTCTGGTACTTCTTGCGCTCAATCTTTTTTTATATATTCTGAAAATAACTTTCGTGAAGTTTCAGGACTTTTGGAGCTGTGCAGAATAGGTCTCTAATATTTGCTCCTTTTCCAGCCCAGAATCCCAGCTGCCGGCATTTTCCCTCTTTATGTAAACCTTGTAAAATAAGAGAGAATAGGCATAAGTATTGTGACATAATGTGTAATAATAGCCCATAATGCAATAAATATCGATATAAAAGCGTGATGCAAAATTGATGTATCAATGCCCCCTCCGGCGGAGCACCGGAAAAGGCCCCAAGATGGGATCTCACGGGTACAGAAGGTTGCGGCGGTGGAATTAGGTTTTCGTGGTGCCCTCTAATGTTTTCAGGGTACGTAGGTATATATAGGAGGAAGAAGTAGGTCGGTGGAGCCACGAGGGGCCCACGAGGGTGGAGGGCACGCCCAGGGGGTAGGCGCGCCCCCCTACCTCGTGGCCTCCTTGTTGATTGCTTGACGTTCACTCCAAGTCCTCTGGATCATGTTTGTTCGAAAAATCACGCTCCCGAAGGTTTCATTCCGTTTGGACTCCGTTTGATATTCTTTTTCTGCGAAACACTGAAATAGGCAAAAAAAATAGCAATTTGCGCTGGGCCTCCGGTTAATAGGTTAGTCCCAAAAATAATATAAAAGTGTACAAATAAGCCCATTAAACATCCAAAACAGAATATATAATAGCATGGAACAATCAAAAATTATAGATACGTTGGAGACGTATCACAAACCTGGGTCAAACATTGTGTGCCCTGTCTCCTGTTACCATCGACCTTAGACGCACAGGTCGGTACCCCCTACCCGAGATCCGCCAGTTTTGACACCGACATTGGTGCTTTCATTGAGAGTTCCACTGTGCTGTCGCCAAAAGGTTTGATGGCCCCTTCAATCGTCAATAATGACGCTGTCCAAGGAGAAACTTTCTCCCCGGACAAATCTTTGTGTTCGGCGGCTTCGCACTGCAGGCCAATTCATTTGGCCATCTGGAGCATATCGAAAGCTACGCCCCTGGCCATCAGGTTAGATTTGGGAGCTTGAACTACATTGCGGACATCCGTGGAGACTTGATCTTTGCCGGATTCGAGACTATAGCTACCACTCCTGGTCACCCCGAGAGACATGGCCTAAATCTGTCGTCGGACTGCATCCAGGAGACAGCTCCCGTAACCGCTCTGGCCTTAGATTCGGAGCAGACTACGCCATCCAAGGACAGGGAGCTCAACCCCGCCACGAAGGCCACAGATTCCCCGGTGTTGGAGCCGCACATAGACTTGATCTCAAACGATACATGTGCCACCGGAACTCCGGACTCGTCTCTGGCCCTAAGTTCCGAAATGTGAGCCCGCGGACGCCGAACTTGATCGTTTATCGATCTTCGAATTCAGCGCCGCAGACATCTTCCAGCACTCGCCTTTGGGCGACATGCTAAACTCATTAAAAAAACCTATCCTTGATGAAGGACTCACAGCCGAACTCTATCCGGTCCGAACTAGGGGCTGGCAGTGGAGAATTTTGCTTCCCACCCGCCACCCACTTCATAGCCACGGTCGAGGGTTTGACCGACACACTTGATTACGACTCCGAGGACATCGACGGTATGTACGATGATGCTAGAGAAGAAGAGGCCCAGAACCCGCCGTTCACCGGACGCTGGACGGCCACTTCCTCATATGATGTATACATGATGGATCCACCAAAGGAGAAAAGCGGTGATGACAAGGAAGATCCAGCTGAGGATAAACCTTCCGAAATACAATCCAAGCACCGGCATCAGCGGCACCGCTCTAAGTCATGTCGCAGTAAAGACAGCAATACCGACACATGAGAAGATAACACTCCAGAAGGTGCCGAAGACAACGAAGACCCCGTTGAAACAGCTAATGAACAAGATGAACGGGAAGATGGGAAGGTTAGCCCTGGTAAACAGTCCACGCACGAAGACTCAGAGGATGGAAGTTATCTTCCGCTCTCCAAGGATGAGGTGAGCCTCGGCACTGACGATTTCATCGTGCCTGAGGAATCTCTTGAGCAGGAGTGCTTCAAACGCCAGCTAATAGCCACTGCAAGGAGCCTGAAAAAGAAGCAGCAACAGCTTCAAGCTGACCAAGATCTGCTTAATGATAAATGGACTGATGTCCTAGCAGCCGAAGAACACGGCCTTAAGCGCCCAAACAAAAGCTACCCAAAGCGCAAATTGCTACCTCAGTTTGACGAGGAGGCGCCAGAATACATAGCACCATCATCAATGCGGCTGACTGACCACCACGTGGTCAGGACAAAACGGCAACTCACGCCGAACACCAACCCGCCCTGCCTCATTGCACAGGTAGAGGTAAATTAGCCCGCAGCCATACATATGACCTCTGGCAAAACCTGAGCAATAAAGCAGGACATATCATATCAATCTATGGATCGCGAGGACGTGCCTCGACACACGATGACGCCACCTATTCGGACGTGACAAACTTAGTCATGCGCGGGCTGAAAACTGCAGACGGACTCCATCAGAGCTACGTCGCGATACGGCCCGATATAGAGGCACCACACACCCTCATTGCTTCACTGATGAGGTCATGGATCATGAATTCTCAGAAGGGTTCAAACCCGTGAATATAGAATCATACGATGGAACCACGGACCCCGCTGTGTGGATCAAAGACTTAATTCTCCACATTCATATGGCCCGCGGCGATGACCTCCACGCCATCAAATACCTCCCTTTAAAACTCAAGGGGCCAGCTCGGCATTGGCTCAACAGTCTGCCTAAAAATTCTATTGGCAGCTAGGAGGACTTGGAAGAGGACTTCCTCGATAACTTGCAAGGTACATATGTTCGACCTCCGGACGCTGATGACTTAAGCCATATAGTTCAACAGTCCGGAGAGTCCGCCAAGAAATTCTGGACTAGGTTCTTAACTAAAAAGAACCAAATCATCGATTGTCCGGATGCCGAAGCCCTAGCAGTCTTCATACACAGCATCCGCGATGAATGGCTCGCTCGCCACCTCGGCCAAGAAAAGCCAAAATCCATGGCGGCCCTCGCAGCACTCATGACTCGCTTTTGTGCGGGCGAGGATAGTTGGTTGGCCCATAGCAGAAACAATGCAAGTGACACCGGCACCCCTGAAGTTAAAAATAACAAAGACAAGTCTCGACGCAACAGATACAAGCGTCGAAACAACAGTGACAACATCGAGGATACGGCGGTCAATGCCGGATTCAGTGGCTATAAGTCCGGTCAGTGGAAGAAGCCGTTCCAAAAGAACAATTGAGGCCCATCTAGCTTGGACCGCATACTTGATCATCCGTGCCAGATTCATGGCACCCCGGACAAACCACCCAATCATATAAATAGATATTGCTGGGTTTTTAAACAGGCCGATAAATTAAACGCCGAGAACAGGGAAAAGGGATCGCAAAGTGAGGATGATGACGAAGAGCCCCGGCAACCGAACACAGGGGGACAGAAGAAGTTTCCCCCTTAGGTCAAAACGGTGAACATGGTATACGCTATCCACATCCCCAAGAGGGAGCGCAAGCGTGCGCTCAGGGACGTCTACGCGATAGAGCCAGTCGCCCCAAAATTTAATCCATGGTCGTCATGCCCTATCACTTTTAATCGCCAGGATCATCCGACCAGTATCCGTCACGGTGGCTTAGCCGCACTGGTCCTAGACCCAATAATTGATGGGTTCCACCTGACTCGCGTCCTTATGGACGGAGGTAGCAGCCTCAATCTTCTCTATCTGGATACAGCGCGAAAAATGAGCATTAACTCATCATGGATCAAGCCCACCAGGACAACCTTCAAAGGAGTCATACCAGGTGTAGAGGCCCGCTGTACGGGCTCAATCACACTAGAGGTTGTCTTCAGATCTCCGGACAACTTCCGAAGCGAGGAGTTAATCTTCGATATCGTCCCCTTCCACAGCGGCTATCATGCACTGCTCGGACAAACTGCGTTCGCTCGATTCAACACAGTACCACACTATGCTTATCTCAAGCTCAAGATTCCCAGTCCACGCGGTGTCATAACGGTCAATGGAAATACGGAACGCTCCCTCCGTATAGAAGAGCACACGGCTGCCTTAGCAGCAGGAGTACATAGCGGCCTTCTCAAGCAGAACCTTAATTCGGCTACCGAGCCTGCAGACACTGTTAAGAGGGTCCGAACTACTCTACAGCAGGAGAGCTCGGCTCGTCAGGAGCTCGACTAGCAATCTGGCCTCCGTCTCAGCCCCAATCAAGTGGTGGCATTCGTTTCGCGCGTACATAACTACGCACTCAAAATCCCATGGGCATCGACGGAGGCATAGCTAGCGTCTAGTCCATAGTACGGCTCAACCGACATCGGATACACACATACTTTCATGTTTAATTGTTTCCTTTTCAGGTCTCAATCCCACAGGCCCCATCTGGTGGTCTGGTCATTGGTCCTCTTGAAGGATAAACACACCAAGACAGCGAGAAACGCAGACATATGGGGGACTTTTTAGGTGATTCCGTTAACTATAACTCTACCTGTTTTTCAGGACCCACATGCAGCTCTCCCTTGGTTTCGGCATGTCAAATAGCCTGTTGCTTATCGCACTACCTGTATCAATGCGCCTTGATGTACTAACTAAATTACAATGAACAGTTTGCGGCTGGAGCTTTAGGACCCCAGCTTTTTACCTTTGCACCTTTTCTGTTTTCTTTCTCTTTTTTCTCTCAGCTCCCCTATGGATAACCCTATCAGGTAGCACCCGTACACTTTGGTACATTTGATGTTTGCCAGGGGCTTCATAGCACCCCACATTACGACAACAAAAGTCCGAACACTTTTTGTAAGTATAGTTCGGCACCCCGAATTTAGCATTATATGCATTGGCTCCGAATCATGTCTTTGGTCAATAGTTGGGTTGCCCGGCTCCTGTGCTTGCTACCTTACGTTCCACTATATCGGCTAAGGTAGTAAAGGGAGAACTACTATGATTGTACCTTGGTTTATCCAAAGGAGCACCTCAGTAGAGAAAGCCGAAAACTGATTGTCATGATGCGGCGAGAGCCGGTCAGCTGTTCGGAGGTTACAAATCATTGGAGATTTATTTCGCATTACGCGAAGGATTGGTACTTCCCGATCAGACGCTTATAGCACTCTATTTTGGATACTAGGGGCTGCACCCATGTTTTTATTTTCGAACTCCTATGGCTAAGTGAGGGCGTTACAGCCGCATAGTCTGGTTGCCTGGTTCGTTGTGCTAAACACCTCCTTCAAGGACCATCTAATTGGATCAAGATTGTTTAGATTCCATCTCGAACACCCCCGTATACCTACATGGGGGCAGAAGCCGACGACTGGTTAACCCTCAGATTTCATACAACATGGCTGCACAGGAAGTAAAAATTTAAAAACATAAAAAGCATTATATTGCACAATCACTTTGTTTTATCATACAATGTAGAGGGAGCCCGAATACATTCATTCAAAGATAGTGTCTTTCACACAATGATCCGCAACAATGCGGGACCCCTCCAAGACATCGCCGAAGTATCGCTCGGGTGTGCGGTGCTCCTTGCCCTCTGGCGGCCCCTCAGTTGCTAATTTGACAGCGTCCAGCTACTCCCACCAGACCTTGCAATAGGAGAAGGCTAGACATGCACCCTCGATGCAGACGGACCGCTTGACAACGTCCAGCCAAGGACAGGCACCCACCAGTCGCTTCACGAGGCTGAAGTAACTGTCGGGTATAGCTTCGGCTGGCCACAACCGGATTATTAAATCCTTCATGGCCAATTCGGCCACCCTATGCAGCTTGACCAGCTGTTTTAGCTGATTGCTGAAGGGCACCAGATGTTCTGGCGCAAGATATTGCGACCAGAATAGCTTCTCCATGGAGCTCCCTTCTTCGGCTCGGAAGAACTCTGCAGCGTCAGCCACACTGCGTGGCAGATCAGTAAAAGCCCCTAGAGAACTCCGAATCCGGGTTAGTAAACGATATTTCATCTTCGCATTCTTGCTTTGCATATTGAATGCCTTACCCGCCGCGATCTTCCTGGCCTCCTAGATCTCCTGGAGGGCGCCCTGGGCCTCATTCCGGGCTACCTCCGCACTCTGACGAGCCTTGGCGAGTTCGATCTCTTGAACCGACGCATCGCGCTCCAAGGCCTCGCACTTCTTCACCGCATCCTCGAGCTCGTGTTGGACCTTGTTGACCCGGGCCTTGAGCTTCTTCCGAGGGGCATGCTCCTTGACAGCCTTCCCTTCGGCTTCGGCCAGGGCCTTTTTCAGGGCCTCGACCTCAGTCGTCGCCTTTGTACACATCATGGCATTTCGGTCACTGCATATCATTTTACCTTTTTTCGAATACATAACCGGTTATTACTTACCTTGTTTTTCCTGGAGCTGCCTCTTCACCTGACCCAGCTCCTCCTCGTCCTCCGCCAGTTTCTGCTTCAGTCCGGAGACTTCGGCAGTATGCGAGGCTACATCCAACTGTGATGCTTGTGTTTACATTTTAGAAAAAATTAGTTAGTTTCCTGCAATAGGAGATTGATCCTCTGTCCGGCTTTTTCTTTCCGAACACCAGACTGTTGGGGAACATAGTAATTTCAAAAAAAAAATCCTACGCACACGCAAGATCATGGTGATGCATAGCAACGAGAGGGGAGAGTGTGTCCACGTACCCTCGTAGACCGAAAGCGGAAGCGTTAGCATAGCACGGTTGATATAGTCGTACGTCTTGACGATCCGACCGATCAAGTACTGAACGCACGGCACCTCCGAGTTCTGCACATGTTCAACTCGATGACATCCCTCAAACTCTGATCTAGCCGAGCTTTGAGGGAGAATTCCGTCAGCACGACGGTGTGGTGACGATGTTGATGTTCTATCGTCGCAGGGCTTCGCCTAAGCACCGCTACGATATTATCGAGGTGGACTATGGTGGAGAGGGGCACCGCACACAGCTAAAAGATCCAAGAGATCAATTGTTGTGTCTACAAGGGTGCCTCCCTCCCCGTATATAAAGGAGTGGAGGAGGAGGACGGGCCGGCCACCCTAGGCGCGCCCCATGAGGAGTCCTACTCCCATCGGGAGTAGGACTCCCCCTTTCCATGTGGGAGTAGGAGAGGAGAGGGAAGGAGAGAGAGGGGAAAGGAAAGGGGCACCCCCTCCTTGTCCAATTCATACTGGGGGGAAGGGGGCGCGCGGGTGCCCTTTGGCCGCCCCTCCTCTTCTCCATTAGGGCCCAATAGGCCCATTAGTCTCCGGGGGGGGGGGGTTCCGGTAACCCCCCGGTACTCCAGTATATGCCCGAAACTCCCCGAAACCATTCCGGTGTCAGAACATAGTCGTCCAATATATCGATCTTTACGTCTTGACAATTACGAGACTCATCGTCATGTCCGTGCTCATATCCGGGACTTCGAACTACCTTCAGTACATCAAAAACCATAAACTCATAATATAACTGTCATCGAACTTTAAGCGTGCGGACCCTACGGGTTCGAGAACTATGTGGACATGACCGAGACACGTCTCCGGTCAATAACCAATAGCAGAACCTAGATGCTCATATTGGCTCTTACATATTCTACAAAGATATTTATCGGTCAAACCGCATAACAACATACGTCTTTCCCTTTGTCATCGGTATGTTACTTGCCTGAGATTCGATCGTCGGTATCATCATACCTAGTTCAATCTTGTTACCGGCAAGTGTCTTTACTCGTTCCATAATGCATCATCCCATAACTAGGTCATTAGTCACATTGCTTGCAAGGCTTATAATGATGTGCATTACCGAGAGGGCCTAGAGATACCTCTCCGTTACACGGAGTGACAAATCCTAATCTTGATATATGCCAACTCAACAAACACCTTCGAAGACACCTGTAGAGCATCTTTATAATCACCTAGTTACGTTGTGACATTTGATAGCACACAAGGTGTTCCTCTGGTATTCGGGAGTTGCATAATCTCATAGTGAGAGGAATATGTATAAGTCATGAAGAAAGCAATAGCAATAAAACTTGATGATCATTATGCTAAGCTAATGGATGGATCATGTCTGTGATCTTATCCAGAACTCCGAACAACATTCGGTTACCAACATACATAACTCATAAATTTATATCGTCAACGAACGTTAAGCATGTGGACCCTACGGGTTTGAGAACTATGTAGACATGACCAAGACACTTCTCTGGTCAATAACCAATAGCGGAACCTGGATGCCCATATTGGCTCCTACATATTCTACGAAGATCTTTATCGGTCGAACCGCATAACAACATAACTTGTTCCTTTTGTAATCGGTATGTTACTTACCCGAGATTCGATCGTTGGTATCTCAATACCTAGTTCAATCTCATTACCGGTAAGTCTCTTTACTCGTTCTGTAACACATCATCCCGCAACTAACTCATTAGTTGCAATGCTTGCCAGGCTTAAGTGATGTGTATTACCGAGTGGGCCCAGAGATACCTCTCCAACAATCGGAGTGACAAATCCTAATCTCGAAATACGCCAACGCAACAAGTACCTTCGAAGACACCTGTAGAGCACCTTTAAATCACCCAGTTACGTTGTGATGTTTCGTAGAACACAAAGTGTTCCTCCGGTAAACGGGAGTTGCATAATCTCATAGTCATAGGAACATGTATAAGTCATGAAGAAATAGCAACAAACTAAACGATCAAGTGCTAAGCTAACGGAATGGGTCAAGTCAATCACATCATTCTCCTAATGATGTGATCCTGTTAATCAAATGAAAACTCTTTGTCTGTGGCTAGGAAACATAACCATCTTTGATTAACGAGCTAGTCAAGTAAAGGCATACTAGTGACACTCTGTTTGTCTATGTATTCACACATGTATCATGTTTCCGGTTAATACAATTGTAGCATGAATAATAAACATTTATCATGATATAAGGAAATAAATAATAAGTTTATTATTGCCTCTTGGGCATATTTCCTTCAGCCTCCCACTTGCACTAGAGTCAATAATCTAGATTACACAGTAATGATTCTAACACCCATGGAGCCTTGGTGCTGATCATGTTTTGCTTGTGGAAGAGGCTTAATCAACGGGTCTGCAACATTCAGATCCGTATGTATCTTGCAAATCTCTATGTCTCCCACCTGGACTTGATCCCGGATGGAGTTGAAGCGTCTCTTGATGTGCTTGGTTCTCTTGTGAAATTTGGATTCCTTTGCCAAAGCAATTGCACTACTATTGTCACAAAAGGTTTTCATTGGACCCGGTGCACTAGGTATGACACCTAGATCGGATACGAACTCCTTCATGCAGACTCCTTCATTTGCTGCTTCCGAAGCAGCTATGTACTCCGCTTCACATGTAGATCCCGCTACGATGCTTTGTTTAGAACTGCACCAACTGACAGCTCCACCATTTAATAAAAACATGTATCCGGTTTGCGATTTAGAATCGTCCGGATCAGTGTCAAAGCTTGCAACGATGTAACCATTTACGACGAGCTCTTTGTCACCTCCATAAACGAGAAACATATCCTTCGTCCTTTTCAGGTATTTCAGGATGTTCTTGACCGCTGTCCAGTGATCACTACTAGGAAAAGGGCTATAGATGGAATTGACACTAATGGCGCACTAGACATGTGGTGCGCCATTACTATATACTAATGGCGCACCATGTGTTGGTGCGCCATTAGTGTCCAAATACTAATGGCGCACCACATCCACGGTGTGCCATTAGTAAAAAAAACTTTTTTTAATTTTTTTTTCAAAACTACTAATGGCGCACCGTGGGAGTGGTGCGCCATTACTAGTTTTAGTAAAAAAACTATTTTTAATTTTTTTTTCAAAACTACTAATGGCGCACCATGGGAGTGGTGCGCCATTACTAGTTGAACTAGTAATGGCGCACCATTCCCACGGTGCGCCATTAGTGAATTTTTTTTAATTTTTTTCAAAACTACTAATGGCTCACCGTTCGAGTGGTGCGCCATTACTAGTTGAACTAGTAATGGCGCACCACTCCCACGGTGCGCCATTAGTAACTTGGCCACCACTTCCACCGAATGCACCCCCCCGGTGGACCGCCTTTTCAGTTTTAAAAAAAATAAACAGAAATGATGGAAATGTCAAAAAAATAAAAGAAAATAAGTTTCCCATGTGATATGTGGTCTAGTTGTTGTGAAAATTTCAAAATATGAATTTTGACTTTATTTGCGAAATCTCTCGAGAATTTGTAAAATGGGCATAACTTTTGCGTACGAACTCGGATGAAAAAGTTTTTATATGAAAAATCATCTACTCGAAAAGTTACATCCGAATTCAAGCAGAAGCTTCTGTCGTACCCTTTACATGAGGATTCTTCCGTGGAAGAACAACTCATATTCGCCTTGTCACAGGGCGCCGAGCACATCCCGATGACCTATGAGGCGTACAATATCAATGGCTACACATTCTACACCGAGGACAAGGACATGGAGAGCGATGGTTATCACAACTCCAGGGTAATGATGGAATCCTGCACCGGTAACGACAAGGACAGATACTACGGAAGGATCGAGGAGATCTGGGAGCTGAGCTACGCTGGAGAGAAGGTCCCGATGTTCTGTGTCAGATGGGCCAAGAGTGTCCTAAAAGAAGACCGGTATTTCACCACCATGGTTATACCCGAAGCCAAATCCAAGACTGCGGGCGCAAATGTCACCGCGAAATTGAGCCATGGGTACTGGCTTCCCAAGTGGACCAATGCTTCTTCATTACCGACCCATCAAAGCCCAATCGTGTTGTCATGAGGAGAAGCAAAAGGAAGATCATCGGAATGGATGGAGTAGCCAACGAGCAAGACTTCAACAAGTACGGCGACCCGAAGATCGAATATGACGACGACGATGAAGTAGCAACATACACCACAAGAAGAAGCAGGACCACCCTACCTAAAGGACGTCCGTTCCACAGAAGGACTCCATTTGCGAAAAACAAGGGCAAGAAGATTATGAACAGATAGCTAGCTAAGATCGACTATGTTTAAATTATAGTCTTCATTTCTCGGTTGTATTTCATGGGCACTTTTTGATATCATGAATATTTTTAAATTTCATGGGCACTTTTTGAATTCATGAATATTTTTTCAAATTTGATGATATTTTTTCATATTCAATATGATAAAATATTGAATATTCATGAGGACACTCAATCTCGATCCCCCTCCATCTCGATCTCGATTCCCCCTCCATCTCGATCTCGATCCCACCCGCACCCTCCCCCGCTAGCTCCACCACTGCCGACGACCCACCGCACCCTCCCCCGCTAGCTCCA
>NC_041380.1:374562689-374563209 GCF_002162155.2 Triticum dicoccoides | reverse complement strand
GAGCTCCGCCTCCTCTCCCCTCTTCATTTTTTAAAAAATAATAATAAAAAAGTGTAGACTACAATTGTTGTTAAACAACAATTATTACTGTTTTTCTAAAAAAATATTACTGTTTCATATTAATATTCATTTTCTAAAAAATTATTACATGCAACAAAAAAATTACTTATGGCGCACCTCTGGCTGGTGCGCCATTGCTATATATATAAAAAAGATTACTAATGGCGCACCTCTGCCTGGTGTGCTATTGCTATGTAAAAAAAGATTACTAATGGCGCACCTCTGCCTGGTGCGCCATTGCTATGTAAAAAAAGATAACTAATGGCGCACCAACCGCGGGTGCGCCATTAGTAAGATTCCCCCGAGCTAATTCCCTCCCTCTCGCCAGATCCCCTTCCTCCCTCTCCCTCGCCCCCCTAGCTAATTCCCCACGCTGCCCCGACCCACGCCGCCGCCGCCCCCGCGCCTCCGTCTCCGTCGCCGCCCCCACGCTGCCGCCGCCCCCGCGCCTCCGTCTTCG
>NC_041380.1:374470671-374562383 GCF_002162155.2 Triticum dicoccoides | reverse complement strand
CCTCGGACGCCCGCCGATTTCCTCCGCCTCGGCCACCATCGCCACCACTCGACGCCGAATTCGCGCCGCCTTGACTAGCTCCGGCTACCCCGGGTCGCCCTCGACCTCCCCAGTGAGCACCCGAGCCGCTTCCCCCTCTTCCCCCTCTTGATTTCCTTCTGATGTGTTCTAGGGTTAGGGGTTGGAGAATTTTGGACAAGAAAAGGGGTTGGAGAATTAAGTAGCTAGGGTTGGGGAATTAAGTAGCTAAGGAGATTATGTTTAGAGCATCAATGATGGGTGTTGATATACCTCTAGATAATTTTGATTTTATTCATGTTCTCAAGGAATTGGAATTATCCAGGGAACAAATTAGTAAGAAAACTGAACACTGTTTAGATATTCATGACTCGAATGGAAATGTCGCCTCCCTGTGTCTAAGTTGGCATGATACTGTAGTGGAAGAGGAGGAGAAATTTACTGTTGTTTCTAGAAGAGAGAAAAAGTCCCCTGCTAAGAGAAATGTCACTATTTCTTCTCTTACCTCCTCTTCTATACCTTGTACTAGAGGTCAGCAAAAGAATATCAGTTCTACTTTTCCCCCTAGTAGATCTGGATACCATTTTTGTTAGGAGATGGTGTTATATTAAGATGCATATATTGTTATGTTACGCAAATTGTATCATCTTGCCACTTAAGTCAGCCTTCCCTTTAAGCAAAAAATTCAGTTAGGAGCTACTGTTAGGAGCTACTGTCAAAAACTTGAGCTACTGTCAAAAACTTGAGCTACTGTCAAAAAATTCAGTTAGGTACAGTTAGGAGCTACTGTCAAAAACTTGAGCTACTATCAAAAAATCAGTTATGTACAGTTAGCATCATGTAAGAAAATGGCCATAATGTGCCCTGATAATGATGTGTTTTGTCATAAAAATATATAGTGGACCGCCATGATAATGACATGCTGCTAGTAGTTACTTCCACCATGAGTTTCATTAACAGCAAGTCAGTTTTGTTTATACTTAAAAGTAAGTGTGTGGTTTGAAAATCAAACAGAAATGTTTTCTTAACTCAGAAGCCTGTTACTGCACCTGTACTGCACATTACAAAGTCTCCTAGTACTTAACCCACCCAAGCTATGAGGCAAAAATTTCAGTTAACTGTTATGTCAATTTTTTGTAATGATGATGGAACATTATAAAGCATTGTACTCTAGTGTATATGAAGGATACAAAAAATTTAGCAACTTCTCTGATTTTATAAAGTTGTTCTTATATGGGTGAAACTTCACTTGTTTTTAGGCTAGTGCAGGGTGTTGCTTTATTCTGTCATCATTTGTAACTATGTCACAAATAAATTGTTCCTTCTTCTGTATTTGAAGTAATGACTGTTCATAAGCTGAGGCATGGATTAAGTTGTTTCTTTGCTGTACCATTATATCTGGATGATTTTTTGTTTGGTGACCTATTATATCTGGAATGGAAGCTCACATAAGTTGAGCTGATTTTTTCCATATGAAAGCAGAGGACCATATGGTCTATGGCTGGGTTTTGTCTCCGACCATTGTGTCGTGATGAATTTGCAGGTACCCCGAGAGGCCCTTGAGTCTGCCGGAATGTCGATTAACTTCTGTTCCGGCAAATTTGGGTAATCCATATGTCCTATTTTCAGCAAAGGTCATGCTGAAATTTTCCGTGAATTTTAGCATGACTTTGCTAAAAATAGGACATATGGGGTACTTGCGACTAATGCATGGGCCGGGGTATCGTAGTACTTAGTTAAGTAGGATCAACTTCCCCGCCATTCTTGCTGCATTAAACCATAGGTGGCAATAGAGCCAAGTGATTAGGCCCAACTTAGAATTCTCCTTAGCATCGATAAACCCTAGATGATAAACCCAACATAGGTGGCAATAGAGCCAAGTGATTAGTGCCAAGTGATTAGGCCCAACCTAGGGTGCCTCGGCATCGATAAACCCTAAATGATGAAAACTTAACTTGGCTTCTATAGGGTGCCTCGGTGTCGATGAGAACCTAAATGATGTACGCTTAGGCTTTTAGGGTGCCTCAGCGTCGACAAAACCTAAATGATGAAAGCTTAGGCTTTTAGGGTGCCTCGACGTCAACAAACCCTAAATGATAAAACCTTGGCTTTTAGGGTGCCTCTGTGTCGATAAGAACCTAAATGATGAAAGCTTAGGCTTTTAGGGTGCCTCAGCATCGACAAACCCTAAATGATAAAAGCTTAGATTTTAGGATGCCTCGGTGTCGACAAACCCTAAATGATGTAGTTTTGAATTATGAACGTAGGATATGTCGTCATCATCATCGGACGATGAAAGTCTCCCGGCGGAGTGCGACTGGTGCCACAATGATCGAGGTCTGTGCGACATGCCTCACCTGGACGATGATCGGCGCTTCAGCATTAAGCTCGAGGAGACCTTTGAAGTTGAAACGGTACACAACGACGACAAGTGTTATTTTCATAATTAAGCATGACTTCAACTATTTCAACGTGTAATTTTCATCTTTTACAATTCGAGTATAGCTTATCCCATGCCATGCAAGACGCTATGTCTTGGAGAGGATGGATTTCAAAGACCATGAAATTTCTGAAACAAAGAAAATTCACCTAAGGACTCATCACGATGTGGACTTTAAAGCAAATCTATATAATTCTGAGAGCGTAACCCATTTTGGTTGCAAAAATTGGGAAGCATTTTGCAAGATGTATGGTTTTGATGAGGGTATGCTTATCACCATGGATCTTGGTAATCCTGACATCAACCAAGACAATATGGACATTTGGGTCCTTGTTGATATGCCTCCAGTTCTACCGCTATGTGAGTTTCTCAAACATAGTTATTAGCTAATTTATATTGTTTATTTCAAAATAGTTGACAGATTATTTCCATTGACAACTTATTTTTATTGTTCAAAGAATGTGTAGGAGATGGTAGACAAAACCCACTACACCGATGGCTCCGAATTAACAACTTACAAGGAGAAAAATCATCTGGTCGGATTTTGTACTGACATTGAGAATTACATTATCCACAATCAAACTCCTCAACATTATGGTAAATACGTGCCACTAGTGCATGTGTTCAATTACGGTAACTACCATGGAGATACCCTGGTAAGATTTTTACTATTACGACATCCGTGCATCTTTTGCATACTTCTAAAACTAGTACATCATTGCTAACTATGAAGTTATTACTATGTTTTTCAACAGATAATCCCAGAGAATTGGCGCCTCATATGATGTATCAAAAAGGTAGTCTTAATGTTTTGAACATACAGTCAGGTCATCCTACAAATATCAACTGTCCATACGAGATTTCTAAAAGAAGTGGAGACATGAAAATCAAAGGATGGAAAAAATGTATGGACAGTCGTAAGGAGCTTCTTGGAAGCAAAAGGAAGCGAAGCGCAAGAATTGGAGACAGGATGTTCTCCATTCTCCATAATGGAGAGTCAGGGTCTATATTGTTTTATGCTATTTTAGCTTAAATAGGGTATTTAGGTCCTGCCTAATACTGATGATCATGTGCTAAGAACAATTAAGTAGGGTTGGTTCGATGACTATCAAGATGATGATCGTATGAATTGTTATGAATAACGAGTAGAAGTTGTATGATGATGATTAGTAGGACTTGTTAGGATTAGTATTACTTCCGACAAACTCGATACCCGCGGTCTCGAGACTTGTAATGTTTTATCTTTGTTCGGCCTTTTGAATTCGGAGACTAATATGATGAATTGTATTCGGAGACTAATCTTCTATTGTATTCGATGAATCTGCTGTTGTTGTGTGCTACTGCCTATATTCTATCAAATAATATATTTTGTAACCTGTGCAAAAATCAGAAATGTAAAAAAAACAAATATTCATACTAATGGCGCATCACCACAAGGTGCGCCATTAGTATGCCAAAGGATACTAATGGCGCATCAAGATAGAGTGCGCCATTAGTATGCCAAGTATACTAATGGGGCATCTATCCGCAGTGCGCCATTAGTGTGCCAAAGCACATGGTTAAATATGGCCCCTGGGAGGCATACTAATGGCGCATGGTGTTATATACTAATGGCGCACTGGGTGGTGCGCCATTAGTAAAAAATACTAGTGGCGTGATACTAATGGCGCACCAGTGATGCGCCATTAGTAGGCAAAACTGGTGCGCCATTAGTAGGCCTTTTCCTAGTAGTGGATCCACTCCTGGATTACTTTGGTACCTCCCTGCTAAACTAATAGCAAGGCACACATCAGGTTTGGTACACAACATTGCATACATGATAGAGCCTATGGCTGAAGCATAGGGAACATCTTTCATCTTATCTCTATCTTCTGCAGTGGTCGGGCATTGAGTCTTACTCAACTTCACACCTTGTAACACAGGCAAGAACCCTTTCTTTGCTTGATCCATTTTGAACTTCTTCAAAACTATGTCAAGGTATGTGCTTTGTGAAAGTCCAATTAAGCGTCTCGATCTATCTCTATAGATCTTGATGCCCAATATATAAGCAGCTGCACCGAGGTCTTTCATTGAAAAACTCTTATTCAAATATCCTTTTATGCTATCCAGAAATTCTATATCATTTCCAATCAACAATATGCCATCCACATATAATATCAGAAATTCTTCAGAGCTCCCACTCACTTTCTTGTAAATACAGGCTTCTCCAAAAGTGTGTATAAAACCATATGCTTTGATCACACTATCAAAACATTTATTCCAACTCCGAGAGGCTTGCACCAGTCCATAAATGGATCGCTGGAACTTGCACACTTTGTTAGCTCCCTTTGGATTGACAAAACCTTCTGGTTGCATCATATACAACTCTTCTTCCAGAAATCCGGCCAGGAATGCAGTTTTGACATCCATTTGCCAAATTTCATAATCATAAAATGCGACAATTGCTAACATGATTCGGACATACTTAAGCATCGCTACGGGTGAGAATGTCTCATCGTAGTCAATCCCTTGAACTTGTCGAAAACCTTTTGCAACAAGTCGAGATTTATAGAGGGTAACATTACCATCAGCGTCAGTCTTGTTGAAGATCCATTTATTCTCGATGGCTTGCCGATCATTGGGCAAGTCAACCAAAGTCCATACTTTGTTCTCATACATGGATCCCATCTCAGATTTCATGGCCTCAAGCCATTTTGCGGAATCTGGGCCCACCATCGCTTCTTCATAGTTCGTAGGTTCGTCATGGTCTAGCAACATAACCTCCACGACAGGATTACCATACCACTTTGGTGCGGATCTTACTCTGGTTGACCTATGAGGTTCAGTAACAACTTGATCTAAAGTTTCATGATCATCATCATTAACCTCCTCACTAATTGGTGTAGACATCACAGGAACCGGTTTCTGTGATGAACTACTTTCCAATAAGGGAGCAGGTACTATTACCTCATCAAGTTCTACTTTCCTCTCACTCGGTTCTTTCGAGAGAAACTCCTTCTCTAGAAAGGATCAATTCTTAGCAATGAATGTCTTGCCCTCGGATCTGTGATAGAAGGTGTACCCAACTGTTTCTTTTGGGTATCCTATGAAGACACATTTCTCCGATTTGGGTTCGAGCTTATCAGGTTGAAGCTTTTTCACATAAGCATCGCATCCGCAAACTTTAAGAAACAACAACTTTGGTTTCTAGCCAAACCATAGTTCATAAGGTGTCGTCTCAACGGATTTTGATGGTGCCCCATTTAACGTGAATGTGGCCGTCTCTAAAGCATAACCCCAAAATGATAGCGGTAAATCAGTAAGAGACATCATTGATCGCACCATATCTAGTAAAGTACGATTACGACGTTCGGACACACCATTACGCTGTGGTGTTCCGGGTGGCGTGAGTTGCGAAACTATTCCGCATCATTTCAAATGTAGACCAAACTCGTAACTCAAATATTCTCCTCCATGATCAGATCGTAGAAACTTTATTTTCTTGTTACGATGATTTTCAACTTCACTCTGAAATTCTTTGAACTTTTCAAATGTTTCAGACTTATGTTTCATTAAGTAGATATACCCATATCTGCTTAAATCATCTGTGAAGGTGAGAAAATAAGGATACCCGCCGCGAGCCTCAACATTCATTGGACCACATACATCAGTATGTATGATCTCCAACAAATCAGTTGATTGCTCCATAGTTCCAGAGAACGGTGTTTTAATCATCTTGCCCATGAGGCATGGTTCGCAAGTACCAAGTGATTCATAATCAAGTGATTCCAAAAGTCCATCAGTATGGAGTTTCTTCATGCGCTTTATACCAATATGACCCAAAAGGTAGTGCCACAAATAAGTTGCACTATCATTATCAACACTGCATCTTTTGGCTTCAACATTATGAATATGTGTATCACTACTATCGAGATTCATCAAAAATATACCACTCTTGAAGGGTGCATGACCTAAAAAATATTACTCATACAAATAGAACAACCATTATTCTTAGATTTAAATGAATAACCGTCTCGCATTAAACAAGATCCAGATATAATGTTCATGCTCAATGCTGGCACCAAATAACAATTATTTAGGTCTAAAATTAATCCCAAAGGTAGATGTAGAGGTAGTGTGCCGACGGTGATCACATCGACTTTGGAACCATTTCCCACGCGCATCATCACCTCGTCCTTAGCCAGTGTTCGCTTAATCCGTAGTCCCTGTTTCGAGTTGCAAATATTAGCAACAGAACCAGTATCAAATACCCAGGTGCTACTGCGAGCTCTGGTAAGGTACATGAGGGAGTCCTGGATTAGGGGGTCTCCGAACAGCCGGACTATATCCTTTGGCCGGACTGTTGGAATATGAAGATACAAGATTGAAGAGTTCGTCCCGTGTCCGGATGGGACTCTCCTTGGTGTGGAAGGCAAGCTTGGCAATAAGGATATGTAGATCTCCTCCCTTGTAACCGACTCTGTGTAACCCTAGCCCCCTCTGATGTCTATTTAAAACGGAGGGTTTAGTCTATAGGACAACAACAATCATACCATAGGCTAGCCTCTAGGGTTTAGCCTCTATGATCTCGTGGTAGATCAACTCTTGTAATACTCATATCATCAAGATCAATCAAGTAGGAAGTAGGGTATTACCTCCATCGAGAGGACCCGAACCTGGGTAAACATCGTGTCCCCCGCCTCCTATTACCATCCGCCTTAGACACACAGTTCGGGACCCCCTACCCGAGATCTTCCGGTTTTGACACCGACATTGGTGCTTTCATTGAGAGTTCCACTGTGCCGTCACCGTAAGGCTTGATGGCTCCTTCGATCATCCGTAATGATGCGGTCCAGGGTGAGGTTTTCCACCCCGGACAGATCTTCGTATTCGGCGGCCTCGCACTATGGGCCAACTCGTTTGGCCATCTGGAGCAGATCGAGAGCTACACCCCTGGCCATCAGGTCAGGTTCGGAAACTTAAACTACACTGCCGACATCCGCGGAGACTTGATCTTCGATGGATTCGAGCCCATGTCAGGTGCGCCGCACAATCACGGCGAGCATGACGTAACTCTGTCGTCGGACAGTGTTCAGGAGATCACACCTGCAACTACTCCGGCCCTCAATCTGAAGCAAATCGCGCCATCCGAGGACGGGGGGATAGACCCTGCCATGGAGGCCGCACTCTTAGTGGCGATGGAGCCGGATACTGACTTCACCCCTCACGAGAGCCGTGTTGCCGAACCACTGGATTTGTCTCCGGCCATGGACTCCGAGCCGCCTACATCCGTGCCTATCGAATCCGATTGGGCACCGATCATGGAGTTCACCTCCGCGGATATCTTTCAGCACTCACCTTTCGGTGACGTGCTAAATTCATTAAGGTCTCTCTCCTTGTCAGGAGAACCTTGGCCGAACTATGTCCGGCTAGAATGGGATGCGGACGACGAAGAAATTCGCTGCCCACCCACCACCCACTTAGTAGCCTCTGTCGATGATTTAACCGACATGCTCGATTTCGACTCCGAAGACATCGACGGCATGGACGATGATGCAGGAGAGGAACAGGAACCAGTGCCCACAGGGCGTTGGACAGCCACTTCACCACATGACATATACATGGTGGATACACCGAAAGAAAACAACAATGAATAACGGCAAGATGCAGTGAAGAATAGCTCCCTCGAGAAGCAAGCAAAGCGTCGGCATAGGCGCCGCTCAAAATCCCGCCTCGGCAAAAACAGTGATAACAGCGCAAGAGAAAATAACACTCTAGTTGACTCTAGAGGAAACGACGACCACATTGACCCAGCGGCAGAGCATGATGAAACTGCAAATGTCGAACATAGTACAGATCCGATGTCCGAACACGACAACGCCGAGGATAAACCTCATCAACCTCCCTCTGGGGAGGAAAACAGTCCGGACGAAGATGCACACATCATCCCGAAAACGCACTTGGAACAAGAGAACCTCCGCAAAAGGCTTATTTCCACAGCGAGGAGTCTGAAGAAGCAGAAGCAAAGGCTTAAGGCCACACAAAATACGCTCAACAGCAGGTGGAACAAAGTGCTCCACAACAAAGAAAAGTATGGTGGAAGTTACCACAGAAAGAGCTATCCAAAGCGCAAGCTATTACCTGAATTCGACGGTGAGGCCGTAGAGCCCACACAACCGAAAAATAAAACAGCCAACCGGCCGGATCAACCACCTTGTGGCCGCGATAGAGCGGCTAACAAGGCCACACATAAGTCAACACACGATCTACGTGAGGACTTGCGCCAAAAATCCAGTACGACCAGATCCATCTATGGATCTAGGAAGCGTGCTCCGGCACAAAATCAAAACCGAATACTACAACCGTCCGAACACCATGATACATCCAAATACATGGGTGCCGCACACCCCCTATGTTTCACCGATGAGGTGCTGGACCACGAATTTCCAGAAGGATTCAAACCAGTGAACATAGAGACGTACGACAGGACCACAGACCCTGGGGTCTTGATTGAGGACTTTATCCTCCATATCCATATGGCTCGCGGAGACGATCTCCACGCCATCAAGTACTTTCCCCTCAAGCTTAAAGGACCAGCTCGGCACTGGCTGAAAAGCGTCCCCGAAAACTCAATTGGAAGTTGGGAGGAGCTCGAGGATGCTTTTCGGGCTAATTTTCAAGGGACCTATGTCCGACCTCCGGATGTAGACGATTTAAGTCATATAATTCAACAGCCTAGAGAGTCAGCCCGAAAGCTTTGGAACAGGTTTCTCACTAAAAAGAACCAGATCATCGACTGCCCGGACACCGAAGCCTTAGCAGCTTTCAAGCACAGCGTCCGAGACGAATGGCTCGCCAGACACCTCGGCCAAGAAAAACCGAGAACAATGGCAGCCTTGACAAGCCTCATGGCCCGCTTTTGTGCGGGCGAATATAGCTGGTTAGCCCACAGTAGCACCAGCGACCCAAGCACATCCGAAGGCCGGGATGGCAATGGAAAACCACGGCGCAGTAAAAGCAAGCATCAAAATAAAGAAGATAGCCCAGATAATACGGCGGTAAACGCCGGATTCAGGGGCTCTCGACTAGGTCAGCGGAAAAAGCCTTTCAAAGGCAGCAGAGATGGACCATCCAGCCTAAACAAGATTCTAGACAAACTATGTCAAATTCATGGCACCCCTGATAAACCTGTAAATCACACCCACAGAGAATGTTGGGTCTTCAAGCAGGCCGGTAAGCTAAACCCCGAACACAAGGGGAGGGAGACACCAAGCGAAGACGAGGACGAACCTCGCCAGCAAAGCACTGGAGGACAGAAAAAATTCCCACCAGAGGTTAAAATAGTAAACATGATCCACATGACGAAGAGGAGAAGCAAACATGCACTCTGAGACATACGCGCTGTAGGGCCCGTCACCCCTAAGTACAACCCCTGGTTGGCCTGCCCGATCACTTTTGATCGCAGGGATCACCCGACAAGCATCCGGCATGAAGGATTGGCTCTCTTGGTGTTAGACACAATAATAAACGGATACCATCTCACACGAGTCCTTATGGACAGCGGCAGTGGTCTAAATCTGATATATCAGGACACAGTCCGCAAAATGGGGATAGACCCGACAAAAATCAGCCATAGTAATACTACCTTCAAGGGAGTAATACCAGGCCCAGAGGCCTGCTCCACGGGCTCTCTAATACTAGAGGTTGTATTCGGTTCATCCGACAACTACCGAAGTGAGAAGTTAGACTTCGACATTGCTCCATTCCGAAGCGGCTATCAAGCACTACTCGGAAGAACAGCTTTCGCTCGTTTTAATGCGGTACCACATTACACTTCTCTTAAGCTTAAGATGCCTGGTCCATGTGGCATCGTCACAGTTAGTGGAAATATTGTGTAACATCCCAAATTTTCAATTTGGAATGTTATACACTAGATCATCATTGCATATCATATTTTATTGCATTTTGGCTGATCCTAGAAAATTCTACGCAACTCAAGGACCCTCGGAGAGAGTTGCGGATTTCGTTATTTTCATATTTGAGTTTTCTCAAATTTTGAAAATAGGATCATTTGATTTTATTTATTTTATCTTCAATTATTTCTATTACAAAAATATGAGAGAGGGAATAAAGTGACTTTCCCAAAATAAAGAAATATTGAGGATTTAATAAAAATCAAATAAGATTTTATTTTGGTTTTATTTGCTATTTTATTTGAATTTAGGAAAAATGCGTGTTTTTCAAAATTGCATTTAGGCCCCAAATAAATGTTCATCCTGTGAGGCTTGATTTTAGAAGCCGGGGAAATTTTATTTCGGAACTTTTGGAGTTCGTTTAGTATTCCTTTTGTTTTTTTCTAAGCGTAACTATTTAAAAAAACGCAACCGACCTAACGGGCCGTGTCCGACCCGGACACTTGGCCCGGCCGGCTTTATATAGTCGGAGAGGCCCAGCCGGACCCCCAAACCCGCCGCCGCCGCCCCGCGCTGCACCTCGCCGCGCCGCCGCCTGCCGGTTTTTCTCGAAAACCGATCGGTTTTCCGTCGGTTTTGTTCGGTTTTTTAGTTTCGTTTTTTAATAGATCGATTTTCATTCGGTTTTGTTTGGTTTTTTTAGTTTTGTTTTTTAATAAATCGGTTTTCCGGTTTATTTATTTAGCGAGCGTTCGCTCACTCGTTCGTTTTAACGAACGCGTTCATCATCTAGATCCAGTTAACGAACGTCCGTTCGTTAATCTGTTCGTCGTTTTTCTTTTTCTCGGATTAAATCTGCGATTTTTCTGATCGCGATTCCTGATCCGTTTTTCGTTCTAGCATAACTTTTTGCTCGTTTATCGGAATCAGGCGATTCAAGCGCTTGGAGTTTCATCTTGAAACCCTCTTTCCATTTAACCAACTCAAACAAGTTTTTGCCACAGAAAAAAATTGCCCTAGATCCAGAATAGTAAACGAAGCCTGTTTCTTTTGCCCTTTGTCTTTCATTGCTTCGTTCGATTTGATTCTTTTTGCCAACCGGAGTTCTTAAGTTGAATTTTCTGGTTAGATCTCTTATTCGAGTTTTACCTGTGCATTAGTTTACTACTTATTATATGCTTGTTTGTTTGCGATAGAGCATCCGGAGTGCACCGCTTGGTACTTCGAATCGCTAGGTTTTGCGGATCATCAGCAAGGCAAGTAACACTTTGATCATACCTCCTACTACCCAGTTTTATTGCATTAGATCAATCCTCACACATTGCATGATTAGGATCTAATTAAATTGTGGGTTTGGGAAGTAGTTGAGGTAGTACCTATTACCTGTTTATTATCAAACCTTTGGGAGTTACTTGTACGTTGCTTATTACGCTATGCTATGCTAGTAGACATGGATTGGGTGAGTGTATCCATGACAGATGTGAGGTTGTTAAATTAATGGTTTATCTAAGGTGGCAACTTAAATACACATCTGGGTGGATTGAGGCACCCGGGTATTCCAGCGATTGCCTGTTTTCTTATGGACCGCCACCCAGGCTCAAAGGGATCATGAGATTATTCATGCTAGAAACTTCCGTGTGTAGCCACAAGCTACTATGGGCTCTAGCATAGTTGACTAAGTCGTGCGAACTCTTACAGTGGTAGACTAGCAGATGTAGGGGAAAGTAGGTGTAACGGTCTACCCAATCGTAAGGTGCTAGCGCTTCTGAAAGACTATGTCTCGGTCATCCGTTTCTCAAACACCATGTAGTGCGAGAAATCAAAATGTAGGCGATCGAGTCTTGTGGGGAAAAGTGCGCAAACCTCTGCAGAGTGTATAAACTAATCATGGTTAGCCGTGTCCCCAGTTATGGACAACTTGAGTATCTAGTACCTGGATTATCATGTGAATCTCATCATGTTACTCCAATTAAATTTTGTTGGGTTTGTTTAATGATGATGCTTAAATGGGATTGAGAATGTTGTCAACCATTCTCAATGTTTAACAACTACCAAGATAGTTAAATAAAATTTATTCCTTTGCAGTAGGGAAAAATTGGCTTTTCGCAAAACTGTAACCATAGAGCTTTCCACCGGCCAAATATGCATATAGTATAGCTTATTATTTCATTGCTCTCTATGTGTTACATTGCTAGCATATTCCATGTGCAGACCCGTTTCGGGCTGCAATGTTCATGTTGCAGACTTTTCAGACGACGATTAAGGTGTTTTTAGGTCGTGGTTCTATACTCAGTGATGCCGTTGGAGTTGATGAACTCACTTATCTTCCAAGCCTTCCGCTGTTATCATTATTAGATGGCCTTAAGCCATATTTATTGTAATAAGATCTCTATTGAGACACTCGATGTAATAAGTGTGTGATTGCTACTCTGATATAAGTCCTTCAAGTACTGTGTGGTGTCGGCATTACTGATCCAGGGATGGCACCGGAGCATAGAGATTGGACCATTTGAGGTCTGGTCGCTACATATTGAGCATTCTCTACGCGCGGAAGAATGTGTGGCGGCTTTAACAACCGAGCACTAGACGACCTCACCAACCAGAATAAATGACAGGTCGTCAAGACCGCGGACACCGTTAGACGAGTCCGGCACATCACTAGATATACCTAAGATTGGTTTGATGGTTAAACTATCATAGACGGTACCAGGGGCTTCCCGCGCGTAATCAGGGCTAGTTCGGCTGAACTCGACTTATCTTGAATTTTAATGGTTTATCGAGAATAACCAATTTTTTTGGCACGAAAACTTTCACCTAAGTTCTTCTCTTTTACAGATGACAATCGTGCTACACCCGTCCAGGACACGGCACAACGGAGACACATGCGCAGACGTGCAGCAGGGATCCGCTCAAAGGTTTCTTTTCAAATTAAGACCCTACGTAAACCTTTTTTACTGTCTCTTGTTGTTCACATCCTCCGAATACTCAATACAACCGAGAAGGATGCTGACGTTATTGGCATTTCTCCACGTCAGAATATTGCACGTACCTAGACACTCGGGGTTTATTATTAAGGGCATTGTTCAGCCCGGCATATGTTATAAAGCCCGAATACCTTAGGGAGTGTTCGGCGTCGCGAGTTTGGCCTTATATGCATCAGCTCCGAATCATGTCTTTGGTCAAATGTTGGGTTTGCTCGGCTCCCGTGTTTTGCTACCTTACGTTCCACTCGGCGGCACCGGGAGAACTACTGTGATTGTGCCCTGGTTCATCCGGATGAGCACCTCAGTAGGGAAAGCCGAAAACTTACTGTCATGATAAAGCGCGAGACTGGTCAACCACTTGATGACTTAGTGGAATCTTCGGGATTCCTCCGCATTAACAAAGGGCCGTTTCCCGGTCATGTATGTACGCGCACCATATTCGGACGAGCGCGGAGGTACCAGGGGCTATATAGTAGTCCCACCGTCAAACTCCTATGGCTAAGTGAAAGTGTTAAAGCACTATAGTCCGGTTGCCTCGTTCGCTGCGCTACCACCTCCTTAATGGACCAAGATGTTGGATCAAGTGTGAATATGCATTTTTTGCGAACACCCCCGCATTATATGCATGGGTGCTGAAGACGACGACTGCAAACTTTCAGGTTATATACATATATACATAAACGGCCGCACAGGAGGCATCATAATACTTTCAGGCAAAAGTATAAACACAACCTTTATAATTCAATAAAACATTGTTTTTACAATGGGAATACATGTCATTGGAACATAATATAGTAGACCACCTCATCAGTAGTAGTAGTACACCATGTAAATATAGTAGTCCGAGCACTTTTGCGATAGTTAGATCGATTGTATGCCCTTGTTTGATTGAATGAAGTGATATTGTTTGCCTTTGCCTCATGTGCATATGGGTAGTGTTTTCTCTCTAGAGCCCTCTCTATTCTTAAATCTCATCCTTTCTAAAACCCTCAGATGCCTCTAAGACGTGACCTCAGATTTACCTTTCCACCGGAGCTCACCCAGTTGATCCAGCAGCAGAACACATTGATGCAGTTGCTAGTCCAGAATCAGAATCAGGGGAACAAAAACAACAACCCACCACCACCACCACCTATTGATCACTTAGCCTGTTTTCTTAGGCTGAATCCGTCGGTGTTTTCCAGTAGCACCGAGCCTATAGTAGCAGATGATTGGCTCCTCAAGACAGCAAGGGAGTTGACCACCGTAGGATTAACACATGCGGAAAAGGTGAAGTTAGCCGCACATCAGCTTGAAGGACCCGCGACATCATGGTGGGAGAATTTCATAGCCACCTTCCCTGTCGACACTTTCATGTGGGACCAGTTTCAGCAGGCTTTCCGTACTGCCCATGTTTCAGCAGGAGCTATGGCCATTAAGAAGCGAGAGTTTCGCAACTTGCTCCAAGGAGGAAGGACAGTTGGCCAGTATGTGGGGGACTTTAGTAAGTTAGCACGTTATGCCCCAGATGACGTAGCTACGGATGCAGCTAAGCAGGAGAAGTTTCTGGAAGGACTGAATGATGAGTTGAGCATGTAGTTGATGGTAGCAACCTTCAACAACTACCAGGAGTTGGTAGATCGTGCTCTTATGATTGAAGGGAAGCAGCAGCAGATTGAGAATCGCAAGAGGAAGTATGGGCAAGGGAAGTACAATTCAGGAGCTCAGCTGAAGCCACGTTTCACCCCTAGACTGGGAGGACATTTTCAGCATACCCATGGAGGAGGTAGCTCGCACAATCACAATGGCACCAAGAATGGTAATGGGAATGGAGGAAGCAACGGCCAGAACCGCACCAACCCATCAACCCCAGCCAAGAGAGACCTGAGCCAAGTCACTTGTTTCAAGTGCCAGAAGACCGGACATTATGCAAACGAATGTCCTGAAGCCCAGAATGGAAATGGCAATGGATGCTCTGGGAAGAAGCCGAACCCTTTCAACATGGGACAGGTGAACCACGTTAACTTGGAGGAGGTTGAAGAGCAGCCGGATGCAGTAATCGATAAGTTTTTGGTTAAGTCAATTACTTCACTCGTTCTTTTTGATACTGGTGCATCGCATTCATACATATCAAGGGGATTTGTGGACAAGTATAACCTGCTCACCAAAGTTCTTAGAACACCTATGTTAGTAAGCTCACCAGGAGCGGAGTATATGGCTAGCCAGGATGTTTTCAAGTGCCATTGAGTATAGGTAGGCATGTGTTTCCCTCGGATTTGATCATTTTGGAATCACAAGGTTTGGATGTAATTCTGGGTATGGATTGGCTGTCGATGTATGGAGGAAACATCTCTTGCGCCAGTAAGTCGATTTTGCTTACCACCCTAGAAGGGAGAAGGATCAAGTATGTATCCCGGCATGTGCCGAAGAGGACTCAAGTAAATTGTCTAACAGGAGTTGTGCAGGAGGAAGTACCAGTAGTGAAGGATTTCCCTGATGTATTTCCAGAAGAGTTTCCAGGCATGCCACCGGATAGAGATATTGAGTTTTTGATTGAGCATTTGCCAGGCACAGGATCAATATCTAAAAGACCATATAGGATGCCCGCAAAGGATTTGCTGGAGATTAAGAAGCAGATTAAGGAGTTATTGGATAAAGGATATATTTGCCCAAGTTCTTCACCTTGGGGATCGCCAGTACTTCTAGTGGAGAAGAAGGATGGATCGTTAAGAATGGTTGTTGATTATCGAGGATTGAATGAAGTAACCATCAAGAACAAATACCCACTACCGATGATCAATAATCTGTTTGATAGATTGCAAGGAGCTTAGGTATTTTCCAAGATCGATCTGCGATCAGGATACCACCAGTTGAAGATTTGAGAACGGGATATACCTAAGACGGCTTTTACCACCAGGTATGGGCTGTACGAGTATACCGTTATGTCACTTGGTCTGACCAACGCACCTGCATATTTCATGAACATGATGAACAAAGTGTTTATGGAGTTTTTGGATAAGTTCATCGTAGTGTTCATTGATGATATCCTGGTTTATTCAAAGAATGAAGAGGAGCATAAGGAGCATTTGTGTTTGGTACTTGGTAAGCTCAGAGAACATCAGTTATATGCCAAGTTTAGAAAATGTGAGTTTTCGTTGAAGGAGTTGGATTTCTCGAACACGTTACATCCAGAGAAGGTATAGCAGTAGATGCCACTAAGGTTGACACTGTGACAAATTGGGAAGCCCCAACAACAGTTGGAGAAATCCGGAATTTCCTTGGACTCGCAGGATACTACCAGAGGTTCATTGAAAATTTCTCGAAGATTGCGAAGCCTATGACGGAGTTGTTGAAGAAGGATACCAAGTTTCTATGGACTGAGGAATGTGAGGCCAGTTTCCAGGAGTTGAAGAAACGTCTGGTTACATCTCCAGTGTTGATTTTGCCGGATTAGACCAAGGATTATGAGGTGTATTGCGACGCTTCACGTCGAGGACTTGGAGCAGTGCTTATGCAGGAAGGAAGAGTTGTTTCATATGCCTCACGACAGCTTAAGCCTCATGAGTTAAATTATGCCACACATGATTTGGAGTTAGCAGCCATAGTGCATGCATTGAAGGCTTGGAGACACTTTCTCATTGGAAATCATTGTGAGGTATACACGGATCACAAGAGTTTGAAGTATATTTTCACACAGAAGGAGTTGAACCTCAGACAAAGGAGATGGTTGGAGCTCATCAAGGATTATGATATGAGACTGTATTATCATCCCGGAAAGTCTAACGTATTAGCTAATGCGTTGAGTCGTAAGAGCCATGTCAACACACTAATGACAGGAGATTTACCAAGGGAGTTAGCCAAAAATCTTCGTGAGCTATGTTTGGAGATAGTCCTGAGAGGCTATGTAGCAGCATTGGAGATTCAGTCGACTTTGATGGATAAGATTAGAGAAGCTCAAAGGACTGACAAGGAGATTGCTTCTATTAAGGAGAAAATGAGCAAAGGAAAAGCTAAAGGATTTCGTGAGGATGAGCACGATACCTTATGGTTTGAAGACCATGTTTATGTGCCCAATGACCCGGAGATCAGGAAGTTAATTCTGCAGGAGGCCCATGATTCACCATATTCAATTCACCCAGGAAATACCAAGATGTATTTGGATTTGAAGGATACTTTCTGGTGGACCGGAATGAAGAAGGATATTGCGGAGTCTGTAGCAGTTTGTAATGTATGTCAGAGAGTAAAGGCAGAGTATCAGAAGCCAGCAGGATTGTTACAGCCTTTGCCAATACCCGAATGGAAGTGGGATAAGCTAGGCATGGATTTTATTACGGGTTTACCCAAAACTCGTTCAGGCAATGACTCGATTTGGGTTGTAGTCGATCATTTGACAAAGGTAGCTCATTTCATCCCAGTGAAGACTACCTATACCAGTGCAAAGTTGGCCAAGATATACATGACCAGAATCGTATGTCTGCATGGAGTTTCAAGGAGGATTGTATCTGATAGAGGAACCCAGTTTACCTCAAAGTCCTGGAATCAGTTGCAGGAAACTTTGGGTACCAGGCTAGAGTTTAGTACAGCTTTCCATCCACAGACAGATGGACAGACCGAGAGAGTCAATAAGATTTTGGAGGATATGCTGAGAGCTTGTGCGCTAGATTACGGATCTAGTTGGGACGAGAATTTGCCATATGCAGAGTTCTCTTACAATAACAGTTATCAATCCAGTTTGAAGATGGCCCCTTTCGAAGCCTTGTACGGAAGGAGGTGCAGGACCCCATTGTCGTGGGATGAAGTTGGAGACCGCCAGTTGTTTGGACCGGATCTGATTAAGGAGTCTGAACAGAAAGTGAAAATGATTCGCGATAGGCTCAAGGTAGCCCAATCCAGGCAGAAGAGCTATGCAGATTCTAAATGCAAGGAGACAGTTTACAAAGTCGGAGACCGAGTTTATCTTCGAGTATCTCCACTTCGAGGAGTTAAGCGCTTTGGAGTTAAGGGAAAGTTAGCACCACGTTTTGTAGGACCATACAAAGTTTTGGAACGTATGGGAGAAGTAGCCTACAAGTTGGAGTTGCCCGAAGGATTGTCAGGAGTTCACGACGTGTTCCACGTTTCCCAATTGAAGAAGTGCCACCCAGAGATGGCTGATATACCGCTGAGAGACACAGTGCCGCTAGAAGCGATTCAGTTGGACAGTGATTTGACCTATGAGGAGAAACCAGTCAAGATACTTGAGTATGCCAACCGAGTCACCTGCAGCAAGGTTATAAAGTTTTGCAAAGTTCAGTGGAGCCACCACACGGAGGATGAAGCCACCTGGGAGCAAGAGGAAGAATTGCTAAAGGACCACCCTCACCTATTTTCTAGCCAACCTGAATCTCGAGGGCGAGATTCATCTAAAGGGGGGTAGATTTGTAACATCCCAAATTTTCAATTTGGAATGTTATACACTAGATCATCATTTCATATCATATTTTATTGCATTTTGGCTGATCCTAGAAAATTCTACGCAACTCAAGGACCCTCGGAGCGAGTTGGGGATTTCGTTATTTTCATATTTGAGTTTTCTCAAATTTTGAAAATAGGATCATTTGATTTTATTTATTTTATCTTCAATTATTTCTATTACAAAAATATGAGAGAGGGAATAAAATGACTTTCCCAAAATAAAGAAATATTGAGGATTTAATAAAAAATCAAATAAGATTTTATCTTGGTTTTATTTGCTATTTTATTTGAATTTAGGAAAATGCGCGTTTTTAAAAATTGCATATAGGCCCCAAATAAATGTTCATCCTGTGCGGCTTGATTTTAGAAGCCGGCAAAATTTATTTCGGGATTTTTGGAGTCCGTTTAGTATTCCTTTTTTTTCTGAGCGTAACTATTTAAAAAAACGCAACCGACCTAACGGGCCGTGTCCGACCCAGACACTTGGCCCGGCTGGCTTTATCTAGCCGGGGAGGCCCAGCCGGACCCCCAAACCCGCCGCTGCCGCCCCGCGCCGCACCTCGCCGCGCCGCCGGACCGCCGCCCCGCCGCTCGCCGGAGGTAGACCTCGCCGCCGCCGGTTTTTCTCGAAAACCGGTCGGTTTTCCATCGGTTTTGTTCGGTTTTTTAGTTTCGGTTTTTTAATAGATAGGTTTTCCGTCGGTTTTTTCGGTTTTTTTAGTTTCGTTTTTTAATAGATCGGTTTTCTGGTTTATTTATTTAGCGAGCGTTCGCTCGTTCTTTTGTTTTAACAAACGCGTTCATCGTTTAGATCTAGTTAACAAACGTCTGTTCGTTAATCTGTTCGTTGTTTTTCTTTTTCTCGGATTAAATCCATGATTTTTGTGATCACGATTCCTGATCCGTTTTTCGTTCTAGTATAACTTTTCGCTCGTTTATCGGAATCAGGTGATTCAAGCCCCTGGAGTCTCGTCTTGAAACGCTCTTTCAATTTAACCAACTCAAACAAGTTTTTGTCACTGTAAAAAATTGCCCTAGATCCAGAATAGTAAACGAAGCCTGTTTCTTTTGCCGTTTGTCTTTCGTTGCTTCGTTCGATTTGATTCTTTTTGCCAACCGGAGTTCTTAAGTTGAATTTTCTTGTTAGATCTCTTATTCGAGTTTTACCTGTGCATTAGTTGAGTACTTATTGTATGCTTGTTTGTTTGCGATAGAGTATCCGGAGTGTGCCGCTTGCTACTTCGAATCGCTAGGTTTTGCGGATCATCAGCAAGGCAAGTAACACTTTGATCATACCTCCTACTACATAGTTTTATTGCATTAGATCAATCCTCACACATTGCATGATTAGGATCTAATTAAATTGTGGGTTTGGGAAGTAGTTGAGGTAGTACCTATTACCTGTTTATTATCAAACCTTTGGGAGTTACTTGTACGTTGCTTATTACGCTATGCTATGCTAGTAGACGTGGATTGGGTGAGTGTATCCATGACAGATGTGAGATTGTTAAATTAATGGTTTATCTAAGGTGGCGACTTAAGTACACATCTGGATGGATTGAGGCACCCGGGTATTCCAGCGATTTCCTGTTTTCTTTTGGACCGCCACCCAGGCTCAAAGGGATCATGAGATTATTCATGTTAGAAACTTCTGTGTGCAGCCACAAGCTACTATGGGCTCTAGCATAGTTGACTAAGTCGTGTGAACTCTTACAGTGGTAGACTAGCAGATGTAGTGGAAAGTAGGTGTAACGATCTACCCGATCGTAAGGTGCTAGCGCTTCTGAAAGACTATGTCCCGGTCATCCATTTCTCAAACACCATGTAGTGCGAGAAATCAAATGGAGGTGATCGAGTCTTGTGGGGAAAAGTGCGCAAACCTCTGCAGAGTGTATAAACTAATCATGGTTAGCCATGTCCCCGGTTATGGACAACTTGAGTATCTAGTACCTGGATTATCATGTGAATCTCATCATGTTACTCTAATTAAATTTTGTTGGGTTTGTTTAATGATGATGCTTAAATGGGATTGAGAATGCTGTCAACCATTCTCAATGTTTAACAACTACCATGATAGTTAAATAAAATTTATTCCTTTGCAGTAGGGAAAAATTGGCTTTTCGCAAAACTGTAACCATAGAGCTTTCCACCGGCCAAATATGCATATAGTATAGCTTATTATTTAATTGCTCTCTATGTGTTACATTGCCAGCATATTCCATGTGCTGACCCGTTTCGGGCTGCAACGTTCATGTTGCAAACTTTTCAGACGATGATTAAGGTGTTTTTAGGTCGTGGTTCTATACTCAGTGATGTCGTTGGAGTTGATGGACTCACTTATCTTCCAAGCCTTCCGTTGTTATGGTTATTAGATGGCCTTAAGCTATATTTATTGTAATAAGTTCTCTTTTGAGACACTCGATGTAATAAGTGTGTGATTGCTACTCTGTTATAAATCCTTCAAGTACTGTGTGGTGTCAGCATTACTGATCCAGGGATGACACCTGAGCACAGAGATTGGACCGTTTGAGGTCTGGTCGCTACATATTGAGCATTCTCTACGCGCGGAAGAACGTGCGGTGGCTTTAACAACCGAGCACTAGACGACCTCACCAACCAGAATAAATGATAGGTCGTCAAGACTGCGGACACGGTTAGATGAGTCCGGCACATCACTAGATATACCTGAGATTGGTTTGATGGTTAAACTCTCATAGACGGTACCAGGGGCTTCCCGCGTGTAATCAGGGCTAGTTCGGCTCAACTCGACTTATCTTGAATTTTAATGGTTTATCGAGGATAACCAATTTTTTGGCACGATAACTTTCACCTAAGTTCTTCTCTTTTACAGATGACAATCGTGCTACACCCGTCCAGGACACGGCACAATGGAGACACAGGCGCAGACGTGTAGCAGGGATCCGCTCAAAGGTTTCTTTTCAGATTAAGACCCTGCGTAAACCTTTTTTACTGTCTCTTGTTGTTCACATCCTCCGGATACTCAATACAACCGAGAAGGATGCTGACGTTATCGGCATTTCTCCACATCAGAATATTGCATGTACCTAGACACTCGGGGTTTATTATTAAGGACATTGTTCAGCCCGGCATATGTTATAAAGCCTGAATACCTTAGGGAGTGTTCGGTGTCGCGAGTTTGGCCTTATATGCATCAACTCCGAATCATGTCTTTGGTCAAATGTTGGGTTTGCTCGGCTCTCATGTTTTGCTACCTTACATTCCACTCTATCGGCTAAGGCGGCACCGGGAGAACTACTATGATTGTGCCCTGGTTCATCCGGATGAGCACCTCAGTAGGGAAAGCCGAAAACTTACTGTCATGATAAAGCGTGAGACTGGTCAACCACTTGATGACTTAGCGGAATCTTCAGGATTCCTCCACATTAACGAAGGGCCGTTTCCCGGTCATGTACGTACGCGCACCGTATTCGGACGAGGGCGGAGGTACCAGGGGCTATATAATAGTCCCACCGTCAAACTCCTATGGCTAAGTGAAAGTGTTAAAGCACTATAGTCCGATTGCCTCGTTCGCTGCGCTACCACCTCCTTAATGGACCAAGACGTTGGATCAAGTGTGAATATGCGTTTTTACAATGGGAATACATGTCACTAGAACATAATATTCTTCGAGCACTGAGCCTCTATTGTACGAGCGCCTTGAAGGACTTCTTCAAAGTAGTGCTCGGCAGATACTCAGCCTACGGCCGAACTCTGGGTTGCAATAGTGGTGGCCTCCATCTCTGCCCAGTATGTCTTGACATGGGCAAGTGCCATACGCGCACCCTCTATGCACGCTGACCTCTTCATAGCGTCGATGTGCGGCACAGCACGAAGGAACTGTTGCACTAAACTAAAATAACTGTTCGGCCTTGGCCCTTCCGGCCACAGATGATCCACAACAGACCTCATGGCAAGCCCAGACAACCTATGGAGCCCGGCTCACTTGGCCATTCGCTCATTGAACAGCAGCGGACGCACTGGAACATGGAACTGTGACCAAAATAGCCTTTCCACTTCACGATCTTTTTGATCCTTGAAGTACTCGGCCGCATCAGCAGCACTAACTGCCAAATCTAGGTATGCATCTGCAGAACTCCATAGTTGATCAAGAGGGGCATACTTCAGATCTCTGAACTTTGTCCGCAACAAAAAGGGCTTCCCAGCCACGATATCTCCAGCTTGACGCAGCTCCTCCTTCGCCGCTCTGATTTTAGAGCGGGCTTCCTTGGCTGCTACCTGATATGTCTCCAACGTATCTATAATTTTTGATTGCTCCATGCTATATTATCTTCTGTTTTGGACATTATTGGGCTTTATTATCCACTTTTATATTATTTTTGGGACTAACCTATTGACCCAGAGCCCAGTGCCAGTTCCTGCTTTTTCCCTTGTTTCAGTGTTTCGAAGAAAAGGAATATCAAACAGAGTCGAAACGGAATGTAACCTTCTGGAGAAGTTATTTTTGGAAGGAAAAGCTACCTGATAGACTTGGAGTGCACGTCGGGAAAGAAATGAGGGAGCCACGAGGCAGGGGGCGCGCCCACCCCCCTAGGGTGTGCCCTCCACCCTCGTGGGCCCCTCGTGGCTCCCCTGACGTACTTCTTCCTCCTATATATACCCATATACCCTAAAACGATCAGGGAGCACTATATATCGGGAGTTCCGCTGCCAGAAGCCTCCGTAGCCACCGAAAGCCAATCTAGACCCGTTTCGGAACCCTGCCGGAGGGGGAATCCCTCTCCGGTGGCCATCTTCATCATCCCGGTGCTCTCCATGACGAGGAGGGAGTAGTTCTCCCTTAGGGCTGAGGGTATGTACCAGTAGCTATGTGTTTGATCTCTCGCTCTCTCATGTTCTTGAGGTGGTACGATCTTGATGTATCGCGAGATTTGCTATTATAGTTGGATCTTATGATGTTTCTCCCCCTCTACTCTCTTGTAATGGATTGAGTTTCCCCTTTGAAGTTATCTTATCAGATTGAGTCTTTAAAGATTTGAGAACACTTGATGTATGTCTTGCCATGCGTATCTGTGGTGACAATGGGATATCACGTGATTCACTTGATGTATGTTTTGGTGATCAACTTGCGAGTTCCTCTCATGAACCTATGCATAGGGGTTGGCACACGTTTTCGTCGTGATTCTCCGGTAGAAACTTTGGGGCACTCTTTGAGGTTCTATGTGTTGATTGAATAGATGAATCTGAGATTGTGTGATGCATATCATATAATCATACCCATGGATACTTGAGGTTACATTTGAGTATCTAGGTGACATTAGGGTTTTGGTTGATTTGTGTCTTAAGGTGTTATTCTAGTACGAACTCTAGGGCTGTTTGTGACACTTATAGGAATAGCCCAACGGATTGATTGGAAAGAATAACTTTGAGGTGGTTTCGTACCCTACCATAATCTCTTCGTTTGTTCTCTGCTATTAGTGGCTTTGGAGTGACTCTTTGTTGCATGTTGAGGGATAGCTATATGATCCAATTATGTTATTATTGTTGAGAGAACTTGCACTAGTGAAAGTATGAACCCTAGGCCTTGCTTCCTATCATTGCAATACAATTTATGCTCACTTTTATCATTAGTTACCTTGTTGTTTTTATATTTTCAGATTACAAAAACCATTATCTACTATCCATATACCACTTGTATCGCCCTCTCTTCACCGAACTAGTGCACCTATACAATTTACCATTGTATTGGGTGTGTTGGGGACACAAGAGACTCTTTGTTATTTGGTTGCAGGGTTGCTTGAGAGAGACCATCTTCATCCTATGCCTCCTATGGATTGATAAACCTTAGGTCATCTACTTGAGGGAAATTTGCTACTGTCCTACGAACCTTTGCACTTGGAGGCCCAACAACGTCTACAAGAAGGTTGTGCAGTAGACATCAAGCTCTTTTCTGGCGCCGTTGTCGGGGAGGTGAGTGATTGAAGGTATTCTTTAGATCTTGCAATTGAATCTTTTTGTTTCTTGTTTTAGCACTAGTTTAGTTTATAAAAGAAAACTATAAAAAAATGGAATTGAGTTTGCCTCATACGCTTCATCTTTTTAATATCTTTCGTGAGGATGATGGGAAGGAAAATTGTGCCAAAGTGTTAGAAGAAGAATGCATTAAAATGTTTGGCACTAATTCTTTGAATGATGAGCATGATTGCAATGTTGTTAGTATGAACTCCTTGAATATCCATGGTACTAATGATGATTGCACTAGCCATGATGAAAATATCTCTTATAAGCATGTCAATTTTTGTGGAGTATATTGGGTTTGCAAGTACACACCAAATAGGGAAGATAGATATTGCAAGAGGCATAAGTACTTGGAAACTAAATGGTTGCAAGAAAGGCTATATGCTTGTGCTGAAAGTATAAATTTTCTTAGCCATACTTGTGAACTTTGCTATGAACGTGATCATTTTAGTACCCAATGCAAATTGTTTGATGATCGTATCGTGTCCAAAAATTGTAATGATTTGATTTCCCTTGCACATCATAATGAACTTAGTTTGCTCTTGGGTTATGAAGAAATGAAACATATAACTAAGGATAATCCAAAATTTTCCCTTGATAGAGTTCTTCATTTTGATCTAGAGGAAATTTATATGTATTGTGGGTGAATTGTATTGAAAATCCTTATATTGCCAACTACATAAAGAAAACAAAACAAATAGAAGATGAAGAAAATACTAATGAAAGGGAAGAGACTTCCCAATACCCTCCTATTATTTCTTTTGATGAATCAGGTAACAAGGAAGAGCCTCCTATTCAACCAATCTCATTAATAAGGAGCTCCAAAAAGAGGATTGAACCCACACATGATGTGGTGAAGAAGAAGAGAAGAAAAAGGAAGAGAGGTAAAAAGATATCTCCCCCAAATAATGCTGCTCCTATTACTATTGTGCCTCATGAAAATATAATTGTGGAAGATAATGATACTTCTTATGATCTTGAAAATCTTTTTGTCACTTGCTTCGAAGAATATGATAATTGCTATACTATTGGTGCTATCCATACTATTAATGATGAGAGTGATTATGCTTATGATATGAAAAGGCCCAAGCTTGGGGATGCTATGTTTGATGAAGATGATGTTTTTGAGAATATATTTTCTGCAATTAATGTTTGTCCCAAGCTTGGGGATGCTACGTTTAATGAAGATGATATTTTTAGTCTCCCAAGTTTTGATATGCAAATTTATAATGATGATAGCATGCCTCCTACCTATGATGATTATTGTGATGATACTTATGCTATAAAAAGTAGTGATTATATTTATAAAACTTGGCATGATTATGATTACCCCTTTTCTGAACTTTACTCTTTTAATGTGGAAACAATTTATAGTATTCAAGTCTCTTATGATACTCCCACTATTCCGAATGAGAAGAATTTTGCTTGTGTGGAGAGTAATAAAATTTCTATGCTTGTAGATCATGAAAAGAATGCGTTAGGTGCTGGTTATATTGTTGAATTCATACATGATTCTACTGAAATTTATTATGAGGGAGGAACCTATGCTTGTAGGAATTGAAATAATATCAAGTTTCCTCTTTATGTGCTTAGAGTTTTGAAGTTATGCTTGTTTTACCTTCCTATGCAAATTGATTCTTGTTCCCACAAGTTGTTTTCTCACAAAATCCCTATGCATAGGAAGTGGGTTAGACTTAAATGTGCTGGTCATACTCTTCATGATGCTCTCTTTATGTTTCAATTCTTATCTTTTATGTGAGCATCATTGAAATCATCATGCTTAGCTAGGGGCGTTAAACGATAGCGCTTGTTGGGAGGCAACCCAATTTTATTTTTGTTCCTTGCTTTTTGTTCTTGTTTAGTAACAAATAATTCATCTAGCCTCTGTTTAGATGTGGTTTTATGTTTTAATTAGTGTTTGTGACAAGTAGAACCTTTGGGAAGACTTGAGTGAAGTCTTTATGATCATGCTGTAAAAAACAGAAACTTTAGCGCTCACGAGAATTGCTGCCATTTTTTATTAGAGAGTGTTATTTAGTTAATTCTTTTTGCAGATGATTAATAGACAAATTCCTCATGTCAACAAATTTATTTTATAATCTTATGAGTTCCAGAATTGGTCGAAACCTACAGATTACTACAGACTTTTCTGTTTTTGACAGATTCTGTTTTCTATGTGTTGTTTGCTTATTTTGATGAGTCTATGAGTAGTATCGGAGGGTATGAACCATATAGAAGATGGAATACAGTAGATATTACACCAATATGAATTTAAAATGAGTTCATTACAGTACCTTATGATGGTGATTTGCTTTCTTATACTAACGGAGCTTATGAGTTTTCTGTTAAGTTTTGTGTTGTGAAGTTTTCAAGTTTTGGGTAAAGATTCGATGGACTATGGAATAAGGAGTGGAAAGAGCCTAAGCTTGGGGTTGCCCAAGGCACCCCAAGGTAATATTCAAGGACAACCAAGAGCCTAAGCTTGGGGATGCCCCGAACGCATCCCCTCTTTCGTCTTCGTTCATCGGTAACTTTACTTGGAGCTATATTTTTATTCACCACATGATATGTGTTTTGCTTGGAGCGTCTATTTATTTTGTTAGGATTTTCTTGATGTTTTGAATAAAATAGCAAGATCTGAAATTCTTAAATGTTAGAGAGTCTTCAAATAGTTGCATAATTATTCGACTACTCATTGATCTTCACTTATATCTTTCGGAGTAGTTTCTCATTTGCTCTAGTGCTTCACTTATATCTTTTTAGAGCACAGTGGTAGTTTTATTTTGAAGAAATAGATGAATTCTCGTGCTTCACTTATATTATTTTGAGAGTCTTAAATACCATGATAATTTGCTTAAATAGTCTTAATATGCTAGGCATCCAAGAATAGTAAAAACTTTCTTATGAGTGTGTTGAATACTAAGAGAAGTTTGATGCTTGATGATTGTTTTGAGATATGGAGGTAGTGATATTAAAGTCGTGCTAGTTGAGTAGTTGTGAATTTGAGAAATACTTGTGTTGAAGTTTGCAAATCCCGTAGCATGCACGTATGGTAAACGTTATGTAACAAATTTGAAACATGAGGTGTTCTTTGATTATCCTCCTTATGAGTGGCGGTCGGGGATGAGTGATGGTCTTTTCCTACCAATCTATCCCCCTAGGAGCATGCGCGTAGTGCTTGGTTTTTGATGACTTGTATATGTTTGCAATAAGTATGTGAGTTCTTTATGACTAATGTTGAGTCCATGGATTATACGCACTCTCAACCTTCCATCATTGCTAGCCTCTTCGGTATCGTGCATTGCCCTTTCTCACATTGAGAGTTGGTGCAAACTTTGCCGGTGCATCCAAACCCCGTGAAATGATACACTCTGTCACACATAAACCACCTTATATCTTCCTCAAAACAGCCACCATACCTACCTATTATGGCATTTCCATAGCCATTTCGAGATATATTGCCATGCAACTTTCCACCATTCCATTTATTATGACATGCATCATCATTGTCATATTGCTTTGCATGACCATGTAGTTGACATCGTATTTCTGGCAAAGCCACTGTTCATAATTTTTCATACATGTCACTCTTGATTCGTCGCAATCCCGGTACACCGCCGGAGGCATTCATATAGAGTCATACTTTGTTCTAGTATCGAGTTGTAATCATTGAGTTGTAAATACATAGAAGTGTGATGATCATCATTTTCTAGAGCATTGTCCCAAGTGAGGAATAAAAAAAGAGAAAGGCCGTAAAAAAGGGGAGAAGGCCCAAAAAAAGATAAAGGCCAAAAAATGAGAGAAAAAGAGAGAAGGGACAATGCTACTATCCTTTGCCACGCTTGTGCTTCAAAGTAGCACCATAATCCTCATGATAGAGAGTCTCTTGTTTTGTCACTTTCATATACTAGTGTGAATTTTCCATTATAGAACTTGGCTTGTATATTCCAACAATGGGCCTCCTCAAGTGCCCTAGGTCTTCGTGAGCAAGCAAGTTGGATGCACACCCACTTAGTTTCTTTTGTTGAGCTTTCATACATTTATAGCTCTAGTGCATCTGTTGCATGGCAATCCCTACTCCTTGCATTAACATCAATCGATGGGCATCTCCATAGCTCATTGATTAGCCTCGTTGATGTGAGACTTTCTCCTTTTTGTCTTCTCCACATAACCCCCATCATCATATTCTATTCCACTCATAGTGCTATATCCATGGCTCGCGCTCATGTATTGCGTGAAGGTTTATAAAGTTTGAGATTACTAAAGTATGAAACAATTGCTTGGCTTGTCATCGGGGTTGTGCATGATGAGAGCATTCTTGTGTGACGAAAATGGAGCATGACCAAACTATATGATTTTGTAGGGATGAACTTTCTTTGGCCATGTTATTTTGAGAAGACATGATTGCTTAGTTAGTAGGCTTGAAGTATTATTATTTTTATGTCAATATGAACTTTTATCTTGAATCTTTCGGATCTGAATATTCATACCACAATTAAGAAGAATTAAATTGAAATTATGCCAAGTAGCACTCCGCATCAAAAAATCTGTTTTTATCATTTACCTACTCGAGGACGAGCAGGAATTAAGCTTGGGGATGTTGATACGTCTCCAACGTATCTATAATTTTTTATTTCTCCATACTATATTATCTTCTGTTTTGGACATTATTGGGCTTTATTATCCACTTTTATATTATTTTTGGGACTAACCTATTTACCCAAAGCCCAGTGCCAGTTCCTGTGCTTTCCCTTGTTTCAGTGTTTCGAAGAAAAGGAATATCAAACGGAGTCGAAACAGAATGAAACCTTCTGGAGAAGTTATTTTTGGAAGGAAAGCTACCCGATAGACTTGGAGTGCATGTCAGGAAAGAAACAAGGGAGCCACGAGGCAAGGGGCGCTCTCCACCCTCATGGGCCCCTCGTGGCTCCCCTGAAATACTTCTTCCTCCTATATATACCCATATACCCTAAAACGATCGGGGAGCACTATGGATCGGGAGTTCCGCCGCCAGAAGCCTCCGTAGCCACCGAAAGCCAATCTAGACCCGTTTCGGCACCCTGCCGGAGGGGAAATCCCTCTCCGGTGGCCATCTTCATCATCCCGGTGCTCTCCATGACGAGGAGAGAGTAGTTCTCCCTAAGGGCTGAGGGTATGTACCAGTAGCTATGTGTTTGATCTCTCTCTCTCTCTCTCTCATGTTCTTGAGGTGGTACGATCTTGATGTATCGCGAGCTTTGCTATTATAGTTGGATCTTATGATGTTTCTCCCCCTCTACTCTCTTGTAATGGATCGAGAACACTTGATGCATGTCTTGCCGTGCGTATTTGTGTTAACAATGGGATATCACGTGATTCACTTGATGTATGTTTTGGTGATCAACTTGCGGGTTCCTCCCATGAACCTATGCATAGGGGTTGGCACACGTTTTCGTCGTGATTCTCCAGTAGAAACTTTGGGGCACTCTTTGAGGTTCTATGTGTTGGTTGAATAGATGAATCTGAGATTGTGTGATGCATATCGTATAATCATACCCACTGATACTTGAGGTGACATTGGAGTATCTAGGTGACATTAGGGTTTTGGTTGATTTGTGTCTTAAGGTGTTATTCTAGTACGAACTCTAGGGTTGTTTGTGACACTTATAGGAATAGCCCAACGGATTGATTGGAAAGAATAACTTTGAGGTGGTTTCGTACCCTACCATAATCTCTTCGTTTGTTCTCCGCTATTAGTGACTTTGGAGTGACTCTTTGTTGCATGTTGAGGGATAGCTATATGATCCAATTATGTTATTATTGTTGAGAGAACTTGCACTAGTGAAAGTATGAACCCTAGGTCTTGTTTCCTATCATTGCAATATTGTTTATGCTCACTTTTATCATTAGTTACCTTGCTGTTTTTATATTTTCAGATTTCAAAAACCATTATCTACTATCCATATACCACTTGTATCGCCATCTCTTCGCCGAACTAGTGCACCTATACAATTTACCATTGTATTGGGTGTGTTGGGGACACAAGAGACTCTTTGTTATTTGGTTGCAGGGTTGCTTGAGAGAGACCATCTTCATCCTATGCCTCCTACGGATTGATAAACCTTAGGTCATCCACTTGAGGGAAATTTGCTACTGTCCTACGAACCTCTGCACTTGGAGGCCCAACAACGTCTACAAGAAGAAGGTTGTGTAGTAGACATCACTACCATGGCCTTCTCCAGGTCCGTTGCCTTCGCTCGGCTTTCTTTTTCAAGAAGCTGGTAACCGTCGGCGGCATCTTTCAACTCAACAGCCATCTTGGCTATTTTTTTCTTGCTTTGGCAATGCGCAGCCTGTTCGGCCCTCAACTCTTCGACCGCCTTTAGAGCGGCCGCATCACTATTCCTGGATTGTTCCTTGGCTTGGGCAATTTCCACCCGAAGGGTCTCCACGGCGGCAGCTCCATCTGCAGTCACAACATATTAAAGATACTAGCATCATGCTCTTCTTACTTTGTGTCGATCACTTGAGAAATCACATACCCTGTGCCTCGTCGAGCCGCTTGTTGACAAGCATGATGTCGGCATTTGCTGCATCAAGTTGCCGCTTTAGCTCGGCAAACTCACCAGTCTGGCTAGCCACCGGATCTTCAGCCACCTGCACATGAAGGCGACCTGATTATTACCTAGGACTATGATCCTCTGTTTGCCGCCGTTCTCGACAGCAACCAGAGTCTCAGGGGCTACTATCTGCATAGGGCACACCTAACGTGTGTGGTACTATCAAAAACATACACTATTTCACGTACCTCAAAGCCTTTTAGCAGACTCATAAAAGCTTCATGCAACCCGCTTTCGGCAGATGAAATCCTCTCAATCACCGTACCCATTAGCGTACGATGCGCTTCTGAGATGGCCACTTGCTCCAGAAGATCCTTCAGTACGTCCGATTGCACACTGGATGGTTCCGGACTCTTTCTGTTGATCTCTTTAGGAGCCGAATACTGAGGACTTCGCGTGGCCGAAGGATTACCCTCTGGCCTTGGCGGATCATCAGAAACCCTCCGCGATGACACTTCAGGGTCGCCCGCCTCATGAGGCGGGGTGGCATGGGGAGGTGTTTCGCTTTCCATCATCTCCGGAAGAAGATCCCCCGAAGATGAACTCTGTCGAGAAGGGCTACGATCCGAACTACAAGATATATGCTTCGGTTATTGTCTTCAGAAGTAATGTCGGATATTTTTACTATTAAGTGCTTTTTGTTTACTTACAACTCGGTAGAGGGTTGATCCCCTTGCGGGCACTGTGCGGCAAGAGTACCCTCCGAGGCAGGACCTATTGGAAATATGCCCTAGAGGCAATAATAAAATGGTTATTATTGTATTTCCTTGTTCATGATAATTGTCTATTGTTCATGCTATAATTGTATTAACTGGAAACCGTAATACATGTGTGAATACATAGACATTTAGTTGACTAGCTCGTTGATCAATAGATGGTTATGGTTTCCTGACCATGGACATTGGATGTCGTTGATAACGGGATCACATCATTAGGAGAATGATGTGATGGACAAGACCCAATCCTAAGCATAGCACAAGATCGTATAGTTCGTTTGCTAAAGCTTTTCTAATGTCAAGTATCATTTCCTTAGACCATGAGATTGTGCAACTCCCGGATACTGTAGGAATGCTTTGGGTGTGCCAAACGTCACAACGTAAATGGGTGGCTATAAAGGCACACTACGGGTATCTCCAAAAGTGTCTGTTGAGTTGGCACGAATCGAGACTGGGATTTGTCACTCCGTGTGACGGAGAGGTGTGTCTGGGCCCACTCAGTAATGCATCATCATAATGAGCTCAATGTGACTAATGAGTTAGCCACGGGATCATGCGTTACGGAATGAGTAAAGAGACTTGCCGGTAACGAGATTGAACGAGGTATGGGGATACCGACGATCGAATCTCGGGCAAGTAACATACCGATAGACAAAGGGAATTGTATACGAGATTGATTGAATCCCCGACATCGTGGTTCATCCGATGAGATCATCATGGAACATGTGGGAGCCAATATGGGTATCCAGATCCCGCTATTGGTTATTGGCCGGGGAGATGTCTCGGTCATGTCTGCATGGTTCCTGAACCCGTAGGGTCTACACACTTAAGGTTCGGTGACGCTAGAGTTGTTATGGGAAATAGTATGTGGTTACCGAAGGTTGTTCGGAGTCCCGGATGAGATCCCGGACATGACAAGGAGTTCCGGAATGGTCTGAAGGTGAAGATCGATATATTGGAAGAAGGGTATTGGAGTCCGGAATTGTTCCGGGGGTACCGGGTGACGACCAGCATGTCCGAAAGGGGGTTCGGAGGCCCCGACAAGCGCTAGGGGGCCTTATGGGCCAAGGGGAGGAGGCACATCATCCCACTAAGGGGCTGAGCGCCCCTCCCACCCCATCTCACGTAACTTGGAGAGGTGGGGGCACCTCCCCTGGGGCAGCCACCCCTCCCGGCTTGGGGGGCAAGTTTCCTAGGGGTGGGGGCGCCCAAACCCATCTAGGGTTTTCCCTGTGGCTGCCGCCCCTCCCCTAGGGAACCCTAGGGCGCCTCCTCCACCCCCCTTCCCCCTATATATAGTGAGCGAGAGAGAGGGAAGCCGCACCCCTTCCCTAGCGCAGCCCCTCCCTCCTCCAACTCTTCCTTCTCCTCCGTAGAGCTTGGCGAAGCCCTGCAGGAATACCACAAACTCCACCACCACGCCGTTGTGCTGCCGGAGTTCTCCCCCAACTTCTCCTCTCCTCTTGCTGGATCAAGAAGGAGGAGACGTCCCCAGGCTGTACGTGTGTTGAACGCGGAGGCACCGTCCGTTTGGCGCTAGATCGGATCTTCCGCGATTTGAATCGCTGCGAGTACGACTCCATCAACCGTGTTCTTGTAACGCTTCCACTTAGCGATCTTCAAGGGTATGAATATGCACTCCCTCTCTCTCGTTGCTAGCATCTCCTAGATTGATCTTGGTGACACATAGGAAAATTTTGAATTATTGCTACGTTCCCCAATAGTGGCATCATGAGCTAGGTCTATGCGTAGATTCTATGCACGAGTAGAACACAAAGCAGTTGTGGGCGATGATTTGTTCAATTTGCTTACCGTTACTCGTCTTATCTTGATCCGGCGGCATTGTGGGATGAAGCGGCCCGGCCCGAATTTACACATACGCTTAAGTGAGACTGGTTCCACCGATTGACATGCACTTGATGCATAAGGTGGCTGGCGGGTGTTTGTCTCTCCCACTTTAGACGGATCGGATTCGATGAAAAGGGTCCTTATGAAGGGTAAATAGCAACTAGCATATCACCGTTGTGGTTTTTCTTAGGTAAGAAACGTTCTTGCTAGAAACCCATAGCAGCCACGTAAAACATGCAACAACAATTACAGGACGTCTAACTTGTTTTCGTAGGGTATGCTATGTGATGTGATATGGCCAAAAGGATGTGATGAATGATATATGTGATGTATGAGATTGATCATGTTCTTGTAATAGGAATCACGACTTGCATTTCGATGAGTATGACAGCCGGCAGGAGCCATAGGAGTTGTCTTAATTTATTTATGACATGCGTGTCAATGAAAACGCCATGTAATTATTTTACTTTATTGCTAACTGTTAGCCATAGTAGTAGAAGTAATAGTTGGTGAGGCAACTTCATGAAGACACGATGATGGAGATCATGGTGTCATGCCGGTGACGATGGTGTTCATGTCGCGCCTCGAAGATGGAGATCAAAGGTGCAAGATGATATTGGCCATATCATGTCACTTTATGATTTGCATGTGATGTTTGTCATGTTTACATCTTATTTGCTTAGAACGATGGTAGGATAAAAAAGATGATCCCTCACTAAAATTTCAAGAAAGTGTTCCCCCTAACTGTGCACCGTTGCGAAGGTTCGTTGTTTCGAAGCACCACATGATGATCGGGTGTGATAGATTCTAACGTTTGCATCCAACGGGTGTAAGCCGGATTTACACATGCGAAACACTTAGGTTGAATTGACGAGCCTAGCATGTACAGACATGGCCTTGGAACACAAGAGACCGAAAGGTCGAACATGAGTCGTATAGTAGATATGATCAACATGAAGATGTTCACCGATGATGACTAGTCCGTCTCACGTGATGATCGGACACGGCCTAGTTGACTCGGATCATGTATCACTTAGATGACTAAAGGGATGTCTATCTAAGTGGGAGTTCATTAAATAATCAGATGAACTTAATTATCATGAACATAGTCAAAAGGTCTTTGCAAATTATGTCGTAGCTTACACTTTAGTTCTACTGTTTAAGATATGTTCCTAGAGAAAATTTTGTTGAAAGTTGATAGTAGAAATTATGCGGACTGGGTCCGTCAACTGAGGATTATCATCATTGTTGCGCAGAAGGCTTATGTCCTTAATGCACCACTCGGTGTGCTGAACCTCGAGGGTCGTCTGTAGATGTTGGGAAACATCTGACATACGCGTTTTGATGACTACGTGATAGTTCAGTGCGTAGTGCTAATGGTTTAGAATTGTGGCACCAAAGACGTTTTTGAAACGTCGCAGAACATATGAGATGTTCCAAAGACTGAAACTTGGATTTCAGACTAGTGCCCACTTCAAGAGGTATGAGACCTCTGACAAGTTTCTTAAGCCTGCAAACTAAGGGAGAAAAGCTCAATCGTTGAGCATGTGCTTAGATTGTCTGAGTACTACAATCACTTGAATCGAGTGGGAGTTAATCTTCCGGATGAGATAGTGATGGTTCTCCATAACCACTGCCACCAAGCTATTAGAGCTTCGTGATGAACTATAACATATCAGGGATAGACATGATGATCCTTTTGCAACTCGCAATGTTTGACACCACGAAAGTAGAAATCAAGTAGGATCATCAATTGTTGATGGTTAAACCACTAGTTTCAAGAAGGGCAAGGGAAAGAAGGGATACTTCATGAAACGGCAAATCAGTTGCTGCTTTAGTGAAGAAACCCAAGGTTGAACCCAAAACCCGAGACTAAGTGCTTCTGTAATGAGGGGAACGGTCACTAAAGCAGAACTACCCTAGATACTTGGTAGATGACAAGGCTGGCAAGGTCGACAGAGGTATTTTGAATATACGTTATATTATTGTGTACTTTACTAGTACTTCTAGTAGCACCAGGGTAAGAAATACCGGTTCGGTTGCTAAGTGTTAGTACCTCGAAATAAAAGGCTGCGGAGACTAGCTAAAGGTGAGATGACGATATGTGTTGGAAGTGTTTCCAAGGTTGATGTGATCAAACATCGCACGCTCCCTCTACCATCGGGATTGGTGTTAAACCTAAATAATTGTTATTTGGTGTTTGCGTTGAGCATAGACATGATTGGATTATGTTTACCGCAATACGGTTATTCACTTAAGGAGAATAATGGTTACTCTGTTTATTTGAATAATACCTTCAATGGTCTTGCACCTAAAATGAATGGTTTATTGAATCTCGATCGTAGTGATACACATGTTCATGCCAAAAGATATAAGATAGTAATGATAGTACCACATACTTCTGGCACTGCCATTTGAGTCATGTTGGTATAAAACGCATGAAGAAGCTCCATGTTGATGGATCTTTGGACTCACACATTTTTTAAAAGATTGAGACATGCGAACCATGTCTATTGGTAGATATGCATGAAGAAAGTCCATACAGATGGATCGTTTGGACTCACTTGATATTGAATCACTTGAGACATGCAAATCATACCACATGGGCAAGATGACTGAAAGCCTCGTTTTCAGTAAGATGGAACAAGAAAGCAACTTGTTGGAAGTAATACATTTTGATGTGTGCAGTCCAATGAGTGCTGAGGCACGCAGTGGATATCGTTATGTTCTTACTTCACAGATGATTTGAGTAGATGCTGAGTATATTTACTTGATGAAACACAAGTCTGAATTATTGACAGGTTTAAGTAATTTTAGAGTGAAGTTGAAGATCATTGTGACAAGATGATAAAATGTCTATTATATGATCATAGAGATGAATATCTGAGTTACGAGTTTGGCACACAATTAAGACATTGTGGAAATTGTTTCACAACTAATACCGACTGGAACACCATAGTGTGATGGTGTGTCCGAACATCATAACTACACCGTATTGGATATGGTGCATACCATGATGTCTCTTATCGAATTACCACTATCGTTTATGGGTTAGGCATTAGAGACAACCGCATTCACTTTAAATAGGGCACCACGCAATTCCGTTGAGACGACACCGTATGAACTATGGTTTAGAAAAACCTAAGCTGTCGTTTCTTAAAAGTTTGGGGCTGCGACGCTTATGTGAAAAAGTTCCAGGCTATTAAGCTCGAACCCAAAGCGGATAAATGCATCTTCATAGAATACCCAAAACAGTTGGGTATACCTCCTATTTCAGATCCGGAAGCAAAAGTGATTGTTTCTAAAAGTGGGTCCTTTCTCGAGGAAAAGTTTCTCTCGAAACAATTGAGTGGGAGGATGATGGAGACTTGAGGAGGTTATTGAACCGTCACTTCAACTAGTGTCTAGCAGGACACAGGAAGTTGTTCATGTGGCACCTACACCAATTGAAGTGGAAGCTTATGATAGTGATCATGAAACTTCGGATCAAGTCACTACCAAACCTCATAGGTCGACAAGGATGCGTACTACTTCAGAGTGGTACGTAATCCTGTCTTGGAAGTCATGTTGCTAGACAATAATGAACCTACGAGCTATGGAGAAGCGATGGTGGGACAGGATTCCGACGAATGGCTCGAGGCCATAAAATCCAAGAGAGGATCCATGTATAAAAACAAAGTATAGACTTTGGAAGAACTACTTGATGGTCGTAAGGCTGTTGGGTGCAGATGGATTTTAAAAGGAAGATGGACAATGATGGTAAGTGTCACCATTAAGAATGCTCGACTTGTCGTTAAGATGTTTTCCGACAAGTTCAAGGAGTTGACTACAATGAGACTTTCTCACTCGTAGCGATGCTAAGAGTCTGTTGGAATTATGTTAGCAGTTACTACATTATTTATGAAATCTTGTAGATAGGATGTCAAAAAATTGTCTCCTCGACGATTTTCTTGAGGAAAGGTTGTATGTGATACAACCAGAAGGTTTTGTCAATCCTGAAACATGCTAACAAGTATGCAAAGCTCCAGCAATCCTTCTAAGGACTGGAGTAAGCATATCGGAGTTGGAATGTACACTTTGATGAGATGATCAAAGATTTTGGGTTTATACAAATTTTATGAGAAACTTGTATTTCCAAAGAAGTGAGTGGGAGCACTATAGAATTTTTGATGAGTATATGTTGTTAACATATTGTTGATCAGAAATATTGTAGAATTTCTGTAAAGCATACAGGGTTATTTGAAAAGTGTTTTTCAATGGAAAACCTGGATTAAGCTACTTGAACATTGAGCATCAAGATCTATAAGGATAGATAAAAAAGGCTTAATAGTACTTTCAAATGAATACATACCGTGACAAGATTTTGAAGGAGTTCAAAATAGATCAGCAAAGAAGGAGTTCTTGGCTGTGTTACAAGGTGTGAGTATTGAGTAAGACTCAGGACCTGACCACGGCAGAAGAGAGAGAAAGGACGAAGGTCGTCCCCTATGCTTTAGACGTAGGTGAGGGAGTCCTGGATTAGGGGGTGTTCGGGTAGCCAGACTATACCTTCAGCCGGACTCCTGGACTATGAAGATACATGATTGAAGACTTCGTCCCGTGTTCGGATGGGACTTTCCTTGGCATGGAAGGCAAGATTGGCGATGCGGATATTCAAGATCTCCTACCATTGTAACCGACTCTATGTAACCCTAACCCTATCTGGTGTCTATATAAACCGGAGGGTTGTAGTCCGTAGGCAATCAACTCCATATACAACAATCATACCGTAGGCTAGCTTCTAGGGTTTAGCCTCCTTGATCTCGTGGTAGATCTACTCTTGTACTACCCATATCATCAATATTAATCTAGCAGGACGTAGGGTTTTACCTCCATCAAGAGGGCCCGAACCTGGGTAAAACATCATGTTCCCTGCCTCCTGTTACCATCTGGCCTAGACGCACAGTTCGGGACCCCCTACCCGAGATCCGCTGGTTTTGACACCGACATTGGTGCTTTCATTGAGAGTTCCTCTGTGTCATCGCCTTTAGGCCTGATGGCTCCTTTGATCATCAACAACGATGCGGTCCAGGGTGAGACTTTGCTCCCCGGACAGCTCTTCGTCTTCGGCAGCTTCGCTCTGCGGGCCAATTCACTCGGCCACCTGGAGCAGATCGAAAGCTACGCCCCTGGCCATCAAGTCAGGTTTGGAAGCTTAAACTACACGGCTGACATCCGCGGAGACTTGACCTTCGACGGACTCGAGCCCCGGCCAAGCGCGCTGCACTATCTCGAGAGGCATGATCTAGCTCTGCCCCCGGACAGTGTCCTGGAGGCCACACACGCATCGGTTCCGACCCCTAACTCGGAGCCTATTGCGCCAATCGAGAATGAGCGGTTGGACGTCACCTCGGGGGCTGCGATCCCAAAAGCGATCGAGCCGAACACTAGCCCCGCACTCTGCACGACCCGTGACTCTGAGGATCCGGGCTCCTCCCTGGACTCCGAACCCCCCGCGCCCCTGCCAATCGAATCCGATTGGGCGCCGATAATGGAGTTCACCGCCGCAGACATCTTTCAGCGTTCGCCTTTTGGTGACATCCTGAATTCTCTTAAGTTTCTCTCTTTATCAGGAGAGCCCTGACCGGACTACGGTCAGCGAGGGTGGGATACGGGCGATGAGGAAATTCAAAGCCCACCCACCACCCACTTGGTAGCCACTGCCGACAATTTAAACGATGTGCTCAACTTCGACTCCGGAGAGATCGACAGCATGGATGATGATGCAGGAGATACCGACGAACCAAATCCCATAGGGCATTGGACAGCCACCTCATCTCACGATGTGTACATGGTGGATATCCCTAAAGGAAGCGACAACGAGGAAAAAGGGGATGGGACGGGAGATCGACCCCCCGAAAAGCAATCAAAGCGTCGGCGTAAACGCCGACCCAAGCCCCACCTTGACAAAAACCCAGCCATAGAGCAGGACGAGCCGGTAGGCGACGAGCAGGCCTTAGAGCAATGGTCCAAACAGGGCAACACGGATAGAGAAACCGAACATCCCTCCTCCAGCGAAAACGGCATTCCGAACGACCTCACGCTGAATAAACCTATGGAGCAGAAGAATCTCCACAAGAGGCTCGTTGCAACTGCACGCAGCCTAAAAAAGCAGAAGCGGAAGCTAAAAACAGCAGAAGATGCACTCCGGATTAGATGGAGCAAAGTAATCAATACCATAGATAAGTACGGCGACAGTCGCCGCACTAAAAGCTATCCGAAAAGAAAGCTAGTGCCTGAATTCGAGAAGAGGCCCTAGAGCCCTCGCATTCAAAAAATGAAAAAGCCACACGGTCGGATAGACGACCCCATAAAGCGGCAAGCGGCACCGCACCTAAATCGGCATGCGACCCACTTAAGGATTCGCATCATGGCCCAGTCAGGTCCATTTATGGGCCAAGAAAGCAAGATCTCGTAAGCAACGCTATGAAGCCATCATCAGAATCCGGCACTCCCAAATACAGGGGTGCCGCACACCCCCTATGTTTCACCGATGAGGTCCTAGACTGAATTCCCAGAGGGATTCAAACCCGTAAACATAGAGGCATATGATGGAACAACAGACCCTAGAGTTTGGATCGAGGATTATATCCTCCACATACACATGGCTAGAGGAGATGATCTCCACGCCATAAAATATCTACCCCTTAAGCTTAAAGGGCCAGCCCGGCATTGGCTTAAAAGCCTTCCTGGAAACACAATTGGAAGCTGGGAAGAGCTCGAGGATGCTTTCCGAGCAAACTTTCAAGGGACCTATGTCCGCCCTCCGGATGTAGATGATCTTAGTCACATAACTCAACAACCCGGAGAATCAGCTCGGCAGTTCTGGAATAGATTCCTCACTAAAAAGAATCAGATAGTCGACTGTCCGGACGTCGAAGCCTTAGCAGCTTTCAGGCATAACGTCCGAGACGAATGGCTCGCCAGACACCTCGGCCAAGAAAAGCCAAGAACAATGGCCGCACTAACAAGCCTCATGACCCGCTTTTGTGCAGGGGAGGACAGCTGGTTGGCAAGGTGCAGCCCCAGTGACCTAAGTACATCCGAAACTAGGGATGGAAACGGAAAACCGCGACACAACAAGGACCGTCGCTGGACTAAGGACAAAAGTCTGAAGAGCACGGCAGTCAATGCCGGATTCAAAGGCTCACGACAAAATCAGGAAAAATCGCCCCCCAGGATAACACGGACGATCCATCCAACCTAAATAAAATCCTGGACAGGATATGTGAGATACACAGTACTCTCGGGAAGCCTGCTAACCATACCCACAGAGACTGTTGGGTTTTCAAACAATCCGGCAGACTCAATGCCGAACACAAGGGGCTCGACACACCAAGCGAAGACGAGGATGAACCCCAAAAGAAGAGCACCAGGAAACAAAAGAACTTCCCACAAGAAGTAAAAAATGTGAACTCACTTCACATAACAAAACGTGCAGCGCCCATAAAGGTACGCACCACACGGCCCATCCCCAAAGGGTCCCGCCACTGGTTGTCAAAACCGATCATCTTCGATCAGCTAGATTATTCTAGGAATATCAAGAATGTAGGCTGGACTGCCTTGATACTCGATCCAATAATTGGCGGACTCCAGTTTTCAAATGTCCTTATGGACGGCGACAGTGGACTAAACCTGATATATCGGGATACAATCCAGCACATGGGGATAAACCTAGCAAGAATACACCGCAGCAAAACCTCCTTTCAAGGGGTAATACCTGGTCCAGACACCCATTGTATGGGTTTTCTTCGGCTCGAAGTCATATTCGGCTCTACCGATAACCTCCGCCGCGAAAAGCTGACCTTCCATATCATCCCGTTCTCAAGTCGCTATCAAGCACTACTGGGACGCGAAGCTTTCACTCGCTTTAACGCAATACCGCATTATGCATCTCTTACGCTTAAGATGCCCAGTCCACGAGGCATCATCTCTTTGAAGGGGAAGCACTAAAGTGTGCCTCCCCAAGTGGAGGACTGTGCGGCCGCTTTGACAGCCCAACAGCAAAATGGCCTCACCGGCCAAAAAAAACTTCGAAATAGGTCATTCAAGACCACGAACGCGGATAGACGAGTTCGGTGCAAAATCATCATTGATGCAGGCCTAGAAGCCATATACCCCCGCACTAGGGGCTCCACGCATATACAATAAGAGACAATAAAGCTCAATCTTATATATCTTACTTTATACTTTGCTTATTTTAAACTTTTTCGGCACGACCCATTTTCAACTCAGTTCCTCTCTTTTACAGATGAACATCGTGCGGTGCCCATCCAGGATACGGCACAACGGAGACACAGGCGCAGACGTGCAGTAGGGACCCGTCCTAAAGGATTCTTTTTAGATTAAGACCCTGCGTAAACCTTTTTTACTGTCTCTTGTTGCTACACATCCCCTAGTTTTTTCTTTCTGATATAACCAAGGAGGAGGCTGGCGTCTTGGCATGTGGCCACGTCAGAATTTTTGCACGTACCTGGACACTAGGGGCTTTTTTAATAAAGAGTGTTGTTTCGCCCGCACTCATAAAGACCGAACACCTTAGGGAGTGTTCGGCATCGTGAGTTTTGGCATTATATGCATCAGCTCCGAATCATGTCTTTGGTCAAATGTTGGGTTGCCCGGCTCCTGAGTTCGGCTACCTTACGTTCCGCTCTATCGGCTAAGGTAGTACCAGGAGAACTACTGCGATTGTGCCCCGGTTCGGCCGGGCGAGCACCTCAGTAGAGAAAGCCGAAAACTGACTATCATGATGTAGCGTGAGACTGGTCAGCCACTCGATGACCTATCAGAATCTATCGGATTCCTCCGCTTTAACGAAGGGCCGCTTCCCGGTCAGGCACATACGCGCCCCGAACTCGGACGAGCGCAGTTGCCACCAAGGGGCTACCTAAATAGTCTCACTGTCAAACTCCTATGGCTAAGTGAAAGTGTTAAAGCATTATAGTCTGGTTGCCTGGCCCGCTGCGCTATCACCTCCTTTGTAGGACCAAGATGTTGGGTTAAGTGTGAAAATGTGTCTTCTGCGAGCACCCCCGAACTATGTGTGTGGGGGCTAAAGCCAACGACTGCCATCTTTCAGATTCTCTCTCTCTCTCTCTCTCTATATATATATATATATATATATATATATATATATATCTTAAAACGTCCGCACAGGAGGTGTTCCCAATACTTGGAGGCACAAGTATAAGAAAGGACACTACATTTTATCAAAATATTACTTTATAATTACATATGCTATCATAACATAGCATCTTTCGGGCACTGCGTCTCTATTACACGAGCGCCTTCAAGAACTTCCTGAAAATAGTGCTCGGAGGGTACTCGGCTTTTGTCCGAATCTCGGGACACAACAATGATGATCTCCATCTCTGCCCAGTATGTCTTAACACGGGCAAGAGCCATCCTAGCGCCCTCTATGCATGCTGACCTCTTCATTGCATTTATACGCGGCACCGTGTCAAGGAATTGCTGCACCAAGCTGAAATAACTCTTCGGCTCCGATCTCCCCGGCCACAGGTGACCCATGACGTACTTCCTAGCGAGTCCAGACAACCTATTTAGTTAGGCCCATTGAGCCAAATGATCATCCACTGCCAGCGGACGCTCTGGATTGTGAAACTGCGACCAGAAAAGCTTTTCCACTTCGCGATCTTTCTGATCTTGAAAGTGTTCGGTCGCATCAGCAGCACTCGCTGCCAAGTCCAGATAGGTATCCTCCACACTCCACATCCGGTCCAACGGAGCAAACTTCGGATCACAAAATTTCCTTCGCAGCATAAAGGGCTTTCAAGTCGCAATCTGTTCGGCCTGATGCAGCTCCTCCTTCGTAGCTCTCATCGCAGAGCACGCGTCCTTGGCATTGGCAACGGCCTTCTCTAAGTTCGTCTATTTCGCCTGGTCTTCTTTTTCAAGAAGTCTGCAATGGTCTGTAGCGCTTTTTAACTTTTCGGCCATCTCAGCCATCTCTTTCTTGCTTCGGCAATGAGCAGCCTGTTCGGCTCTCAGCTCTTCAAGGGCTTTCCTGGTGGCCGCATCACTTTCGCTGGCTTGTTCTTTAACTCGGGCAAGTTCTGCCCTAAGACTCTCCACGGCGGCCGCACCATCTGCGTCAAGCACACACATCGTAAGACACAGGCATAAAACTGTTCTTACCTGATGCCGCCCAAGGAATTACATACCTTGAGCCTCATCAAGCCGCTTATTGACAAGCGTGATGTCGGCATCTGCCACGTCCAGTTGCCGCTTTAGTTCGGTAAAATCTTCAGTTCGGCACGATTCTGGACACCCTGCCGCCTACATTCAAAGGCGACATCTTAGACTTGGGATTATGATCCTACGCGTGCCGTCATTTCTTGACGACGCAGAGAGTCTCAGGGGCTACTATCTACACAGGGCGCATCTTACTCATGCGCAACTGACAAAAGTATACATTATCTAATGTACCTCGAAACCCGTCAGTAAACTTTTGACGGCCTCATACAATCCGCTCTCTACGGATGAAATCCTTTCAATCACCGTGCCCATCAATGCGTGGTGCTCCTCTGAGATAGAAGCTTGCCCCAGCAGAATCTTTAGCTCCTCCGGCCGAGCACCAGACGGTGCCGGGCTCGTCCCATGACCTCTTTCGAAGGCCGGACGCGGAGAACCTCGGGGGGGGGGGCATAGCCACCTTCCGCCCCTGCCGGATTTGGAGAAACCCTCCGCGATGACACCTCAGGGTCGCCCGCCTCGCTAGGCGGCACGGCAGGGGGAGGCGTCCCGCTCTCCATCATCTCCGGAAGGAGATCCCCCGAAGACGAGCTCTGCTGAGAAGGGCTGATGTCCGAGCTACAATATAAAGGTTTGGTTAATCTTCTCAGATATAAATCAAGGACTTCCCTCATCCCTCAAAAGGAAAATCTTTTCTCCACTTACGGCTCGCTGGAGGGTTGATCCCCTTGAGGGCGTAGTCCGGCCGAGGAACTCCCCGGTGTCGGACCCTCTGACGAGGATTTTCTCCCCCGTTTCAAGGCCATAGTTTCCGGGTCGTCAGAGGCGGCTCTCTTCTTCCTCTTAGGAGAGGAATTGTCGGTTCCTCCCTTCGGAGCAGCCTCCTTTGAGGAGGCCATAGCTTCCTTATCCTCCCCCTCCAAAGGCATTATCTCCAGCATCCTGACCAGCACGAGATCCGGCCTGGTTTCAGGAAGGGGAGCCGGACACCTGATCAGCTTTGCCTTCGCTATCCACTCCTGTTTAAAAGGACGGCTCTTTTAGGGGCAAGTTTATGACAAATATACGGATAGAAGGTCCAGGCACAAGGTTGCTTACTTGAATATCTGGGCGATTGCAGCTTAGGCCTGCGTCCTCGGTTAAATTCGGACACATCTCTTGTGATCCGAAGAACAGTCTATACATCTCCGCGGGCGTTGCGCCCATAAAGTTCTGGAGAGCTCGCGGTCCCTCTGGATTAAACTCCCACAAGCGAAGGGGGCGACGTTTGCCGGGCAATATTCGGCGAATCAGCATGACCTGCGTCACCTTGACCAAGCTGAGGTCTCCTTCCAAGAGATCCTTAATTCGGCCCTATAACAGGGGCACGTCTTTGGGCAAACCCCAACCCAACCCTCTGTTAACCCATGACGCTAGCCGTGGTGGGGGACCCGAGCGAAAGGCAGGAAGCGCCACCCACTTGGTGCTTCGGGAAGCGGTAATATAAAACCACTCTCGTTGCCACAAGCCTAGCTCCTCTTGAAAAGAGCCCTCGGGCCATGGAGCATCAGCATTTTTGCTTATAACAGCGCCTCCGCACTCTGTGTGTCGTCCCTTGATCATCTTCGGCTCCACTTTGAAAGTCTTGAGCCATAATCCGAAGTGAGGGGTAACACGGAGGAATGCTTCGCATACAACGATAAACGAGGAGATATGGAGGATGGACTCCGGAGCTAAGTCATGGAATTCTAGCCCGTAATAAAACAGCAGTCCCCTCACAAAGGGGTCCATCGGGAAGCCTAACCCCCTAAGGAAGTGAGACACGAACACTACGCTCTCACCGGGCCGGGGACTGGAGATAGCCTGCCTTTGAGCAGGCAACCTGTGCGAAATTTTGGCGGTCAAGAACTTAGCCTCTCTCAACTTTAGCACGTCCTCCTCCGTCGCATCCATCGGCCTTGAAGGTCGGAACCGGACATTGTCGAAGGTTTGTGGCACCCGGAATCTGGAACCTAGGGTGTTGGAACTCGAGGCGACGGGCGAACTTGTTTTGGGATTGGAGAAAAGGAGTAAGGCCCTGGTCTCTTTATAAGAGGTTGAATACCAGGAGCCCTCCCCGTAACCGATTGGGACTCGCCTTTAATCGAGAAAACATGCTAACAGGCACGATTGGGTTACCCACGTCCGTATTGATGAGAATCCCGTAAAAGGGGGGCACACGATCTCTGCTTTGACAAGACGTGCCAAGGAAACCGCCTCGCAGAACATGCTGAGGTGGAAAGGTGAAAACGATTCGAGTGAAGGACTTGGCTGTAGTGTGATGATGCATTACGGAATACGTCAGCAGATTTGATTTGTGTTAATATTATTCTCTCTATGGCAATATGTGGAAGCTTATTTTGCAGAACCGGACACTACCTTGGTGTTTACAATCTTCTATGAAGGACTTGGAGGAGGAACCCGCCTTGCAATGCCGAAGACAATTTGCGCGCCGGACTCATCGTCATTGAAGCCTGGTTCAGGGGCTACTGAGGGAGTCCTGGATTAGGGGGTGTTCGGGTAGCCAGACTATACCTTCAGCCGGACTCCTGGACTATGAAGATACAAGATTGAAGACTTCGTCCCGTGTCCGGATGGGACTTTCCTTGGCGTGGAAGGCAAGCTTGGCGATGCGGATATTCAAGATCCCCTACCATTGTAACCGACTCTATGTAACCCTAACCCTATCCGGTGTCTATATAAACCGGAGGGTTGTAGTCCGTAGGCAATCAACTCCATATACAACAATCATACCGTAGGCTAGCTTCTAGGGTTTAGCCTCCTTGATCTCATGGTAGATCTACTCTTGTACTACCCATATCATCAATATTAATCAAGCAGGACATAGGGTTTTACCTCCATCAAGAGGGCCCGAACCTGGGTAAAACATCGTGTTCCCTGCCTCCTGTTACCATCCGGCCTAGATGCACAGTTCGGGACCCCCTACCCGATATCCGCCGGTTTTGACACCGACGGTAGGCTCTACAGTATGCTATGTTGTGTACCGCACCTGAAGTGTGCCTTGCCATGAGTCAGTCAACGGGTACAAGAGTGATCCAGGAATGGATCACATGACAGCGGTCGAACTTATCCTTAGTAACTAGTGGACTATGGAATTTTCTCGATTATGGAGGTGGTAAAAGAGTTCGTCGTAAACGGTTACGTCGATGCAAACTTTGACACTAATACGGATGACTCTGAGTAGTAAACCGGATTCTTATAGTAGAGTAGTTATTTGGAATAGCTCCAAGTAGTGCGTGGTAGATGCATCTACAAGATGACATAGAGATTTGTAAAGCACACATGGACCTGAAAGGTTCAGACCCATTGACTAATAAACGTATTTCGCAAGCGAGATATGAACAAACCCCTTGGGTGGTGGATTCATTACAAGCACATAGTGATGTGAACTAGATTATTGATTCTAGTGCAAGTGGGAGACTATTGGAAATATGCCCTAGAGGCAATAATAAAATGGTTATTATTGTATTTCCTTGTTCATGATAATTGTCTATTGTTCATGCTATAATTGTATTAACTGGAAACCGTAATACATGTGTGAATACATAGACCACAACATGTCCCTAGTAAGCCTCTAGTTGACTAGCTCGTTGATCAATAGATGGTTATGGTTTCCTGACCATGGACATTGGATGCGTTGATAACGGGATCACATCATTAGGAGAATGATGTGATGGACAAGACCCAATCCTAAGCATAGCACAAGATCATATAGTTCGTCTGCTAAATCTTTTCTAATGTCAAGTATCATTTCCTTAGACCATGAGATTGTGCAACTCCCGGATACCGTAGGAATGCTTTGGGTGTGCCAAACGTCACAATGTAACTGGGTGGCTATAAAGGCACACTACAGGTATCTCTAAAAGTGTTTGTTGAGTTGGCATGAATCGAGACTGGGATTTGTCACTCTGTGTGACGGAGAGGTATCTCTGGGCCCACTCGGTAATGCATCATCATAATGAGCTCAATGTGACTAATGAGTTAGCCACGGGTCATGCGTTACAGAATGAGTAAAGAGACTTGTCGGTAATGAAATTGAATGAGGTATGGGGATACCGACGATCGAATCTCGGGCAAGTAACATACCGATAGACAAAGGGAATTGTATACGAGGTTGATAGAATCCCCGACATCGTGGTTCATCCGATGAGATCATCGTGGAACACGTGGGAGCCAATATGGGTATCCAGATCCTGCTATTGGTTATTGGCCGGAGAGATGTCTCGGTCATGTCTGCATGGTTCCCGAACCCGTAGGGTCTACACACTTAAGGTTCGGTGACGCTAGAGTTATTATGGGAAATAGTATGTGGTTACCGAAGGTTGTTCGGAGTCCCGGATGAGATCCCGGACATGACGAGGAGTTCCGTAATGGTCTGGACGTGAAGATCGACATATTGGATGAAGGGTATTGGAGTCCGGGATTGTTCCGGGGGTACCGGGTGACGACCAGTGTGTCCGAAAGGGGTTTCGGAGGCCCCGACAAGCGTTAGGGGGCCTTATGGGCAAAGGGGAGGAGGCACATCAGCCTACTAAGGGGCTGAGCGCCTTCCCACCCCATCTCACGTAACTTGGAGAGGTGGGGGCGCCTCCCCTAGGGCAGACACCCCTCCCGGCTTGGGGGGCAAGTTTCCTAGGGGTGGGGGCGCCCAAACCCATCTAGGGTTTTCCCTGTGGCCGCCGCCCCTCCCCTAGGGAACCCTAGGGAGCCTCCTCCACCCCCCTTCCCCCTATATATAGTGAGGAGAGAGAGGGCAGCCGCACCCCTTCCCTGGCGCAGCCCCTCCCTCCTCCAACTCTTCCTTCTCCTCCGTAGAGCTTGGCGAAGCCCTGCAGGAATACCACAAACTCCACCACCACGCCATCGTGCTACCGGAGTTCTCCCTCAACTTCTCCTCTCCTCTTGCTGGATCAAGAAGGAGGAGACATCCCCGGGCTGTACGTGTGTTGAACGCGGAGGCGCAGTCCGTTCAGTGCTAGATCGGATCTTCCGCGATTTGAATCGCCGCGAGTATGACTCCATCAATCGCGTTCTTGTAATGCTTCCGCTTAGTCATCTTCAAGGGTATGAAGATGCACTCCCTCTCTCTCGTTGCTAGCATCTCCTAGATTGATCTTGGTGACATGTAGGAAAATTTTGAATTATTGCTACGTTCCCCAACAGGACCCTCTGACGAAGATTTCTTCCCCCGCTTGAAACCTTTGTTTCCGGGTCTTTAGAGGTGGTCCTATTCCTTCCTTGGGGAGAGGGAATTTCATATTCTTCTCCCTGGTTATCCTCCTTCGCTGTCGGTGGGAACAACACCTATGGGATCACAAGAATCCCTACTACGGTTGCGGGGCACGGGGTCGTGAGAAGAGCGGATCAAACAGATAGCACACAGTTTGTTTATCCAAGTTCAGGCCGCGGGGATGCGTAAAACCCTACTCCTGCTTTGGTGGATTGTATATCTGTGTTCTTGAGCTAGCTATGGGGCATGAGGAGCTCCAAAAAGCCGAATCCTCCTCCTGGTCGCCTCGGGCCTCCTTTTATAGAAAAGGGGTTGCCACAGTAGCACCAGGAGGTGGAAAGGTAACAGTGATGCAAGGTTATCCCTCGCATTACATGACAAGGTGCATTTAATGCGTCTTGCCCAGGTGTCCTTGCTTTATCAGGGACGGGGGAGAGCCCTGTCTCGTCCGTCGCCGCTCCCTCTCGCGTCGACACGCGCCCTGGCCAGCGGCGCCCGCGGTGCCATGTAGGAAGGCAGGCAGCTGAGGTGGCGCAGTGCTGGGTCTCCATGAAGATCTGCATGCCGCCACGCAGGTGCCTGCCCAGCTGGTTGGGTCGGCAGCTGCATGCGAACGGCGGTGGAGGTTTGACTGGCATGGGCCTGATGGTGGCCCAACGGGTGTTCTTGGCAAGGGCCTTGCTGGGGCCCCGGCAAGGGTCTTGCCGTGGCGCCTGCTGTCATCCCCGGCAAGGCTCTTGCCGGGGGCCTTGTGGTCCTCCTTGGCTGGGATCCCGCCAAGGATCATCATCTTCTGAAGGGTGTATCTGATCTTGAATGTCTTCACAAAGATCTGCATGCCACCACGGGGATATCTCCCGAATCCTTGCCCCATGGGGGCAGTGGACTCAAGGGTGACTCACTCCATAGGTGTGGGGCGAGCTGCCACGACAAGGGTCTTGCCGGGTTTGCTAAAACCGCCTCCCGGCAAGGATCTTGCCGGGGGGTCCGCTTCGTCTCCTTTGCTCTTTGTGGTCTTGGTCTTGGCGTTGTTCTGCTTCTCCTGAGCTTCGGCCTTACCTTGGCTCACCTCCCTTGCCTTGCTCAGTGTGGTGGTGCCCGTGGCTCAGACTGCCCGTGCACAGTTATAGGGGTACAAAAAGTGTACCCCTCTTTTTGTACACCGACAGGAGCCCCCGGGCCTGGGCCACACGTAAGCACAATCGTGTCGTTGGGCTAGGCCCAAAAACGGTGCGCGGGCAGGCGGGGCGGCTTTTACCGCGGTAAGTCTCTTCGCGCGCTGCGCTTCCCATGCTTCCCGCGTGTGGCGGCGCATGGGGAGGCGTGTGTGACATGGGCGGCATGCGTGGGGCTGAGCTCTGCATGCCTGCGTCACGTCGTAGTAAAGGGGGCGGTTTGCGCCTTCCCCATAAACGGAGGGAGGCGTGGAGGTGCGGCCCATTTACTGAACGGGGCCGAGGCGTGGTCTTCAAGGCGTCCACTCCCCACGATCACGGGGTGGGGAGAGGTCGCCTCACCCGTCGCCTCGGTCCTGCACGCCTGCCACATGGCTCTCATGCGCTTGGGGTGGTGAACGGTGGAGGCGGGAAACCGGGCCGCCGCGGGCTAGGGTGGTGGGTCGGTCCCAGTTCCCTGCGCCTTCCGCGTCTTGATTGGCTGAGCGGGGCGGCCGAGCCCCTACCCCATTCCTTTATAAAGAGCGGGAGGGGGGATGGCGTCCCGCATTCCTTCATCTCCTCCTTCCTTCAGCTTCTGCTCCCCCCTTCCATCCGTTATGGAGAGAGGGAATCCTGGTCCTTCAACGGTGGCGGAAAGGGTCACCGCTCGACAATGCGTCCCTCCTTCTCCTGCACTCGCGGTGGCAGAGCCAGTCGCGAGGGGAAGGGGGAGGGGGCGAGGTCGTGGGCGAGGCCGAGGCGCTCGGGGAAGAGGAGGACGGGGAGGCGCGTCGGCCTCGCCTCCGCCAGCAGTTCTTTCCCCCGCGGAGGGCCACGTTGGGGATGACCCTTGCGAGTTCTTCGTCAGGCTACGCCGGCCGCCTTGCTGTCGCCTTCGTCTCCTGACTCCATTCGCGCGGGAGATGGAGCTGGATCCGCCGGAGTCGTTGTGGCTGCACATGAGGGGCTACGCGATCAGTGGCACGCGGGCCCGCGTCGATTTCCCCGCCCCTCACGTGATGTATCTCTGTCGGGGATGGAAGACGTTTGCCCATATCCACCGCTTGACGGAGGGGCTCACTCTCCATTTTAAGCTGATGGAGGGTGGCCTTCTCTCCGTCAAGGTCTTCGAGTGCTTTGGGACCCGTGCAAGGTGCTGCATGGAGAGCTCTTCTGATAGTGAAGACTCCTCCTCGGGCGGGAGTGACGAGGAGGACAGTGGCAGCGACGGCGAGGGTAGTAGGCGGCAGGATGACGGGTCCGATTAGGTGTCGGGCCCCGCTCCGTGCGGCACCGGCGACCCCATCATCTGCGTCGCCGGCTCCCTGAACTTCTCGGGGTCGTCTCCTTGGGCGGCTGGCATTGGGAGGCTGCGGAGGAGGAAGAGGGCGGGCGGCAAGGCCGTCAAGTCGGAGTACGCGGGCACCGACGCCTTCGATGCATGCTGACGTCCTGCCGCCTCGTCTTCGAGCTCTGCTTCCGGCGCCCGCCATCACCATCCAGCCTTCGGATGGTCACCGAGATGTTCTCTTGGTGTCTTCTGCCACCCGTAGCTCGCCTAGGCGCCCCTTTTGCCCTTTTCGCCTCCTTGACCTGCCTCCTGAGGAGAGGGACAAGAAAGGGATTACGGGCACCTTATCTCTTTTTAGTTTGTAAGCCTTCGGGCCTTAGCTGAATTTAAAACTTGTAATCCCATCATTCATGTTTTTCATTCCCTATGGACTGTACCTAAGTGGAATGTTTTTAATGAAAAAGGGATGCTTGCCGGGTCTTTTGTTTGTGGGTAGAACCCACGACAAGGAGTAAATCCTTGATATCCTTAAGATAAACATTTCCTTGCCCGGCAACAGGCCTTGCCGTCTCCCCACTTCGCACGACCTTTCTCACACCTTCGGCGGAGGCAGGGATGAGGTGGGTTTAGGCTCCTTGTTTCATCCTCTCGCTGCCGCGACTACTACCAAACCTGGCCCCAGGAATGAGCCCTAGGGCCTAGAGTTAGGGGAGCATAGTAGTTTTAGGAAAAAACGAGGTTTCACATACCTCAGTCCATAAGGGAATGCATGATAAGGGATGAAGAACTTATCTGAAGTTGTAGCCCCCGGCAACTCTGGTTTGCCGTGGGTGAATCTTTGCTCTTGCAACCCCCGGCAATACTGGCTTGCCGGGGTCTAGATGCTGGTATGTCCCTCTTCCCTTTTTCGTCCTCAAGTGATCCGGCAAGGATACCTGTGAGTCCTGCGAACCAAAGAAGACGAAAGAACGGCAAAGAGACGCACACTCGACCTCTAAGCTAGGGGTTAGTCGTCGCTAAGCACTATCAACCCTAACCAAGGACGAGACTCGACCTAGCATGCATGCTATAACTTAGGGCGCCAGCGCTTCATTTATTTATGCTCAGGGTCTGCGCCTGGCTTTGTACAAAGGGTTACATGCATCATCGGCAATGCTTGTACAAAAGGTGGCTTGCCGGGGGGCCGGCAAGCCGCGTCTCATGGGTAAAACTTGCAAAGATGCTCAATGTTCCACGTGTTACTCAGCGGAATGGCATCTTCGGTCTCCAGGCGGATTGCGCCGGGCCTGGTGACTCGTATTACCCGATAAGGGCCTTCCCACTTTGGCGTCAACTTGTTGGAATTCTGGGCCGATTGAACGTGCCGAAGGACAAGGTCGCCTTCCTCAAGGCTTCGGGCATGAACCTTGCGGCTATGGTAGCGGCGCAAGGCTTGCTGGTAGCGTGCTGCTTTCACAGCCGCCCGAAGACGATCTTCCTCAAGGAGCATTGCGTCATCTTGCTGTAGTTGCTCTTGCTCAAGCTCATCATAAGCGAGCACTCGAGGTGACCCGTATATGAGTTCAGTGGGGAGAACTGCTTCTGCCCCGTATACCAGGGCAAAAGGTGTCTGGCCGGTGGCTCGATTTGGCGTCATCCTGATCGACCAAAGAAACGTCGGCAACTCATCAATCCAGCGCCTTCCGCTCTTGTGCAGCCTGTCAAAGGTCTTGGTCCTTTAGCCTCACAGTACTTCAGCGTTTTCCCTCTCAGCTTGACCATTGCTTCATGGGTGAGCAATGGAAGCGAAACAGACTTTGCTGCTGAGGTCTTGGACATATTGCATGAAGGTGCGGCTTGTGAACTGTGTGCCATTGTCGGTGATGACCCTGTTGGGTACACCAAAACGGCACACTAGTCCCTTGAAGAACTTGACGGCTGACTGAGCTGTGACCTTCCTCACTGCCTCCACCTCCGGCCACTTTGTGAACTTGTCGATTGCAACGTACAAGTACTCAAAGCCCCTGACAGCGCGGGGGAAAGGGCCCAGTATGTTGAGCCCCCAGACCGAGAAGGGCTAGGAGAGAGGAATGGTTTGAAGGGCTTGAGCTGGCTGATGAAGCTTCTTTGAATGGAACTAACACGCTTCACACCTGGTGACTAGTGTCGTCGCATCCTGGAGGGCGGTCGGACAGAAGAAGCCTTGCCGAAATGCCTTGCCGGCAAGGGCCCTTGACCCGATGTGGGACCCACATATGCCTCCGTGTATCTTGGACAATAGCTCCAGTCCTTCCTCCCGAGGGATACACTTCAATTTCACACCGTTCGGCCTCTTTCTGTACAGGACGTCATCGACGAACTGGTACATGGTAGAGCGGCGGGCTACTTTTTCCGCTTCTTCCTGCTCTTCAGGAAGTTCCCCTGTTTGGAGGGTCGGACGGTATGTTGTGCCCATGCTGGAGCCTGGGGCTCGACGGCAAGGACTAAAGGCATTTCCTCCGCTATAGGAGCGGCTGTCTCGACGGCAAGAGCTTGACGCTCTGCCGGAGCTAACCGTCCCGTGGCGGGCTCAGTGTCCCTGGCAACATCCTTGCCGGCGGCTCCGGGGAGCTCGGCAGGAAAGTACTTGCCGGGTCCTGATTTCCTCCTCTTGTTCTGCTCTGTTGATGGATCAACGGATGGCTAAGTTAGCTGGAGCACAAAGGTACCTGGTTCCACAGGTAGCTTGAGGGCAGCGCGTTTTGATAGGTAATCGGCGATATCGTTCTCCACTCGGGGAACGTATTCAGCATGTATACCGTCGAAACGCTCTTCCAGCTTTCTCACTTCATCGGCGTAGGCCTTCATCAATGGGCTCTGGTAGTCCTTGTTGACTTGCTTGACAACGAGCTGCGAGTCGCCCCTGACGATGAGCTTCTTGATTCTGAGGTCTGCAGTGATCCTAAGACCGGCAAGTAGCCCTTCGTACTCTGCTGTATTGTTTGTTGACACCTCCCTGGGGAAGTTCATCTAGATCACGTACTTGAGGTGATCTCCGGTGGGCGCGACAAGCAGTACGCCAGCCCCGGCGCCATATAAGGAGAAAGCTCCATCAAAGTACATGATCCAACTGCAACTTGCCTCCTTGCCGGGGAGAGCAGTCTCTTGGGCTTCTTTGTCAGGCGTTGCGGTCCATTCTGCAATGAACTCCGCCAGGACTTGGCTCTGAATCGTCGAAGTACTTTCAAACTTGAGGCCAAAGCTGGACAGCTCCAGTGCCCATTCCACAATTCTTCCCGTTGCATCTGGATTGTGTAATATCCGTTGCAGAGGGAGGCGAGTGACGACAGTGATCTCGTGTGCCTGGAAGTAGTGACGCAGCTTCCTCGAGGCCATAAGAAGGCCGAAGAGCAGTTTCTGCACGCCGGAGTACCTTGATCTAGCTCCCTGCAGGAGGGAACTAACAAAGTAGACCGGGTGTTGCATCATTTTCTTCTTCGACGGCACTTCAATTGGCTGTGTCGTCTCTGCATTGGTGGTGTCGGGCTCTGTCGCTGCCATTACCTCATCATCAACCTCTCTCTACGCCACTAGTGCGGCGCTGACCATCTGGTTCGTTGCCGCCAGGTATAGCAGCAATGGCTCCTGTGGCCTAGGCGCAACTAGTATTGGCGCGGAGGAGAGGTACTTCTTCAAATCTTGCAATGCTGCTTCGGCTTCTGGTGTCCACTCCATCGGGCCCGCCTTTTTTAGGATCTTGAAAAAGGGAAGGGCACGCTCGACAGACTTGGAAATGAATCTTCCCATGGCGGCGATGCAACCAGCAAGCCGACGCTCATCCTTGATTCGCTTGTGTGCTTCAATCTGCTCTATAGCTTTGATCTTGTCCGGATTGGCCTCTATCCCACGCTGTGACACAAAGAACCCGAGAAGCTTGCCGGACGGGACGCCAAAGACGCACTTCTCAGGGTTCAGCTTGAGATTGATCTTGCGCAGGTTGCCAAATGTTTCTTGCAAATCCGGTACGAGGGTTGCCCTGTCCTTGGTTTTGACCACTATGTCATCCATATAAGCTTCCATATTTCTATGGAGCTGGGGTTCAAAACCAATCTGGACCGCCCTTGCAAACGTCGAACCAACACTCTTCAGCCCGAAAGGCATCCGCATGAAACAATACGTACCACATGGGGTGATGAATGTTGTTTTCTCTTCGTCTTCTCTTGTCATGAAGATCTGGTGGTAGCCGGAGTAGGCATCGAGGAATGACAACAGATCACACCCAGTTGTGGAGTCAACAATCTGGTCGATGCGCGGCAATGGGAAGGGGTCCTTAGGACAAGCCTTATTGATATCTGTGTAATCAATACACAGCCTCCACTTCCCATTAGCCTTGTGCACTATGACCGGATTGGCCAACCACGTTGGATGGAGCACTCCTCTTACCAAACCCGCTGCTTCCAGTTTCTGGATCTCCTCTGTGATGAACTCTTGTCGTTCCAAAGCTTGCTTTATGACCTTCTACTTGACGGGCCGCGCATGAGGACATACAGCAAGGTGGTGCTCAATCACCTCCCTGGGAATGCCGGGGATGTCGGAAGCTTGCCATGCAAACACATCGACATTCCCCGCAGGAAGGTGACGAGCGCGTCTTCCTATTTGTCGTCAAGGGTGGAGCTTATGGTGAAAGCCCCTCCCGTGCCGTCCTCATTGACAGAAACCTTCTTGGTTCCTGGCGGTATGGCCCTAGGCTTCTTGTTTCCGCCGGTGGAGCTCTCTGGCACGTCCTCGACGGGAGAGCTACACTCCGAAGAGGTGCGCTTGCCGGAGTGGGTGTCCGAGGTCTCACCGGTCTTCTTCTTCTTCCCTCCCGTGGTCCCAGCGGTAGGAGCAAGTGCCCTAGTGGCGGCAGCTGCTGCAACTGCTTGTTGGTATAGTTGGTCAGCGCAAATCAGCGCATCTTTCTTATCAGAGGGGATGGTGATGATCGTCATAGGTCCTGGCATCTTCAGGGTGTTGTAGGCGTAGTGTGACGCCGCCATGAACTTGGCCAGTGCTGGGCGGCCAAGGATCCTGTTGTAGGGCAAGGGGATCTTGGCGACATCAAACACGATCCTCTCCATCCGGTAGTTCAGATCGCTTCCAAAAGTCACGGGCAGCGTGACCTTTCCCTTAGGTTGGCTTCTTCCCGGGTTGACCCCCTAAAACGTGCCCGTCTCCTCGAGGTCTCCATCAGGAATCTGTAGTTTCTCGATCACGGCAGGCGAGATCAAGTTCAGACCGGCCCCGTCATCGACTAGCATCTTTGTCACCTTGAGGTTGCGTATTATTGGTGAAACCAACAATGGCAAGCACCCGACCGCAGTAGTGCGATCAGGGTGATCCTTAGTGTCAAAAATGATAGGTGTGTTGGACCACTTCAGCGGCCTTTGGGCATCAAACGATAGCTCTGCCGCCGTAATCTCTCGCGCCCACTGTTTAAGCTGACGGTGAGAAGTATGTAGCGAGGCGCCGCCGTCGATGCACATGGCCTCTGTAGCTTTCTGAAACTCTTGGTCGCCGGATTCGTCGTCCTCTTCGTGATCGTCGTCTTCTGGCTTTTTGTCGCGGCCCCGGGCGGGCCTCTCCTGTTGTTTATCCTTGCCGTGATGGCCCGCCTGACCGTCATGCTTCTTGCCGGACCCCTCAGCACCGCCTTGGCCCTTCTCCTTGTCCCACCTCTCATATTCAGCCCTCTACTTCTCAATGAGGAGCTCAACCTGTCGGCAGTCTTGGAGAGCATGGCCTTTGGTGCGATGGATCTTGCAGTATCGCTTGTCGGAGTTCCCCGGCTTCTCGGCAACCGCCAAGGCCCGGCAGGCGACACATCTGGCTATTTCCTTGCCGGGGTCATCTGCCTTGGTTTTCTTGGTGGAGCCGGTGTCACCAGACCCCTCGACGGCAAGCACGGCTTTACCTTTGTGCTTCCTGCTGCGGCACCGGCCCTTCTTCGCCGGGGCGACAGTATCTTCATCTGAGGAGTCGGTTTCCACGCCGGCGTCTTTGCCGGGGTACTTCCTTCCCTCTTTAGCCCGGGCACATCTGTCAACAAGAACATAGAGTTCTGCTACATCTTTCACCTTGTTCATTGCCAGCTCTTTGCGCATCTTGCGGTTACGCACATTCTGATGGAACGCGCTGATGATGGCGGCAGGGTGAACATCAGGGATATTGTACTGTATCCGGCTGAACCTCTGTATATACTTGCGGAGACTCTCGCCTCCCTTCTGGGGAATGACGTGCAGGTCGCTCGCTTGGCCATGGGCTTGCTGGCCTCCAGTAAAGGCGCCCACAAACTCATGGCACAAATCCGACCAGGAGGAAATAGAGTCTACCAGCAAGTGCATCAACCATGACATGGCGTTGGGTTTAAGAGCCAACAGAAAGTAATTCGCAAGCACCTTATCGTCGCAGGCTCCGGCAGCTTGCATCGCAATGGTGTAGATGCTGAGGAACTCGGACGGGTGGGTCTTGCCACTGTACTTTTCGCCCACGTCAGGTTTGAAGGTGCGGTGAGTGGGCCACTGGAACTGCCGCAGCTCACGGGTAAAAGCCGGACAGCCTACCTCGTAAGGTAGGCCTCCAGGGCTCTCCGGTGCCGGGTGGTTCACAGCAGGCCCTGCTCGCCTGTTTGACTGGTGGCGCGCTCCGCGCCAGTGCTCGATAGTGGTTTGAGCATCTTCATGTTCTCGTTCTCGAAGGACTTGGCGCTGGTCGCAGTGGGTCCGCGGGTCGGACGACGCTACGGAGATTTCGTCGCCCGCAACGTCACGACGGGCTGGCGTCCGCGGTACCGGGCGAGGAGGAGGCGAGTGCACCGTGGTCGCGGCGCCGCCGGCTTTCCTGCCACTGGTGCGTGGGACTCCGTCGGAGCATCGACCCGGGGGCCCCAACGGACTCGGTTCGTCTTTGTTGGCCACCGCAACAAGGCTTCGGATAGTGGCTCTCCATTCGTCGAGTTTCCCCGTAGTGGGAGGAAAATCAAGGAGCAACTGCGCGCGCGCCAGGGCTTCTGCTGGTGTTGGTGGCAGCGAAACCTGCACGGATCGCGATGCGCTTCGACTTCTGACCATGTCAGAAGGAGCTCTATCATGACCCCGTGGTCGCATGCCATCTTCACCAGCGCCTCGGCGAGCGGGCAGGTCTTCTACCTCCCGGGAGTGGCGCTCGGGGCTCTTCCCGCGGCGACGCCCGGGGTCTTCGGCGTGGTTGCGCCGTTCGTCGCGCGCCGCTTGAGAGGGGCGCGCTGTCGGCGCCGGCGTGGGAGTCTTGGAGGCCCTCGCATCGCCTTCGGGCGGGGCGGTAGCGATCTTGGAAGGCCTCGCACCACCCGCGAAGGGCCTGGCTCCGTCTTTGGATTTGGTGCCGTGCGGCCTGTTACCAGGCGCACGAACATCGCCGCCTACCAAACTCCGGCTGCTGGGACGGTGTTGGTGTTCGTGAACGGTGCCCCGAGTCCTTTCTGCGACTGGTCCGCTCCTCGCCCGCGTCGGGACGGGATGTCCGGCCTCCGACGGGCCAACCGCCACCGTCGTCTTCTTCTTGGGTGCCATGACGATGAAGAAGCGTCGAACTAAATGCTAAATCCGATTCTCACAACTGCGCCCCCTACCTGGCGCGCCAAAGATGTCGGTGGGAACGACACCTATGGGATCACCAGAATCCCTACTACGGTTGTGGGGCGCGGGGTCGTGAGAAGAGCGGATCAAACAGATAGCACATGGTTTGTTTATCCAGGTTCGGGCCGCGAGGATGCGTAAAACCCGACTCCTGCTTTGGTGGATTGTGTATCTGTGTTCTTGAGCTAGCTATGGGGCATGAGGAGCTCCAAAAAGCCGAATCCTCCTCCTGGTCGCCTCGGGCCTCCTTTTATAGGAAAAGGGTTGCCATAGTAGCACCAGGAGGTGGAAAGGGAACAGTAATGCGAGGTTATCCCTCGCATTACATGACAAGGCGCATTTAATGCGTCTTGCCCAGGTGTCCTTGCTTTATCGAGGACGGGGGAGAGCCTTGTCTCGTCCGTCGCTGCTCCCTCTCGCGTCGACACGCGCCCTGGCCAGCGGCGCTCGCGGTGCCATGTAGGCAGGTAGGCAGCTGCGGTGGTGCAGTGCTGGGTCTCCACAAAGATCTGCATGCCGCCACGCAGGTGCCTGCCCAGCTGGTTGGGTCGGCAGCTGCATGCAAACGGTGGTGGAGGTTTGACTGGCGTGGGCCTGATGGTGGCCCAACGGGTGTTCTTGGCAAGGGCCTTGCCGGGGTCCCAGCAAGGGTCTTGCCGTGGCGCCTGCTGTCATCCCCGGCAAGGCTCTTGCCGGGGGCCTTGTGGTCCTCCTTGGCTGGGATCCCGCCAAGGATCATCATCTTCTCAAGGGTGTATCTGATCTCGAATGTCTTCACAAAGATCTGCATGCCACCACGAGGATGTCTCCCAAATCCTTGCCCCATGGGGGCAGTGGACTCAAGGGTGACTCACTCCGTAGGTGTGGGCCGAGCTGCCACGGCAAGGGTCTTGCCGGGTTTGCTAAAACCGCCTCCCGGCAAGGATCTTGCCGGGGGGTCCGATTCATCCCCTTTGCTCTTTGTGGTCTTGGTCTTGGCGTCGTTCTGCTTCTCCTGAGCTTCGGCCTTACCTTGGCTCACCTCCCTTGCCTTGCTCAGTGTGGTGGTGCCCGTGGCTCAGACTGCCCGTGCACAGTTATAGGGGTACAAAAAGTGTACCCCTCTTTTTGTACACCGACATTCACGGAGGCGCTAACTCCCCCGGTTTGGATTAATAATGAGTGAGGCCCGCTTTCAGCCTCTTTATTGCCCCCTTTATCTTCCCCTGAGGGCGCCTGATAAGGCACCGGCTCGAGCATTCTGGCTAGTACTGGATCGGCCGAGCCTTTGGGAAGGGGGGCCGAACACCTGATCATCTTCGCCTTTGTTACCCAGTCCTGGTCAAGGAGCGACTTTTCAGAATGATGTTGTGATAAATAAAAAGACAGTGTGTTCGGCCACGGGATTACTTACTTGGGTATCTGGGCGGTTACAGCTCAGACCCGCATCCTCGGTGGTGTCCAAACACTTTATTTGTGGTCCGAAGAATAATTTGTACATCTCTTCGAGCGTCATGCCGAGGAAGTGCTGAATAGTTCGCGGCCTTTCCGGTTGAATTCCCACATACGGAGGGGCCAACGTTTGCAAGGAGGGACTCGACGAACTAGCATGACTTGCATTACCGTGACCAGGCTGGCGTCTCTCTCAAGGAGATCTCGGATGCGACTCTGCAATATCGGCACATCATTTACTAGCCCCCAGTCCAGCCCCTTGTTGACACATGACGTCAGTTGTGGTGGGGGGCCCGAGCGAAAGGCAGGGGCGGCCACCCACTTGGAACCCCGGGGAGCTGTGATATAAAACCACTCCCGTTGCCATAAACTGGACATCTCTGGGAAGGAACCCTCCGGCCATGGAAAATTAGTGCTTTTGCTTATTACGGTATCTCCGCACTCTACGTGTCGCACCTCGATCATCTTCGGCTTCACATTGAAAGTCTTGAGCCACAGGCCGAAGTATGGGGTAATGCGGAGGAAGGCCTCACACACGACGATGAACGACGAGATGTGAAGGAGGGAATCCGGGGCCAGGTCATGGAAATCCAGCCCATAATAGAACATGAGCCCCCTAACAAAGGGATCCAGAGCGAGGCCTAGCCCTCTGAGGAAGTGAGAGATGAATACAATGCTCTTGCCACGTTCGGGAGTGGGAATGACCTGCCCTCGAGTAGGCAGCCTGTGCAAGATTTCGAAGGTCAAATACCTGGCCTCTCTTAGCTTCTTGATGTCTTCCTCTATGACAGAGGAAGCCATCCACCGACCTTGAAGGTTGGATCCAGACATGGTTGAAGGTCCGAAGCGCCTGACCTGAGCCTTGGGTGTTGGAATTCGAGGCGAGGGGAGGATTCGATTGAGTACGAGAGGGGAAAAAGGACATGCCTTGGCCTCTTTATAAAGAGGGTGAATATCAAGCGTCCTCCTCGTGGCCATTTGGGACTTGCCTAAAATCAAGGAGTCATACCAACGGGCACGATTGGGTTACCCACGTCCGTATTGATGAGAACCCCATAATAAGGGGGACACGATCTCTGCTTCGACAAGACGTGTCAAGAAAACCTCCTCGCGATATGTGCAGTGCTGGTTGAGAAAAACGGTTCGAATAATGACCGGGTCGTGGTATGATGTCATGCTGTCAAACATGTCAGCAGATTAGATTTGTGGAAATACTATTCTCTCTACGGTGGTATGTGGAACTTGTTTTGCAGAGCCGGACACTATCCTTGTGTTCAAAATCTTCTATGGAGTATTCGGAGGAAGAACCCGCCTTGCAATGCCAAAGACAAATCGACGCGCCGGACTCAACGTCATTGAAGCCTGGTTCAGGGGCTACTAAGGGGGTCCTGGATTAATTAGGGGGTCTCCGGACAGCTGGACTATATCCTTTGGCCGGACTATTGGACTATGAAGATACAAGATTGAAGACTTTGTCCCGTGTCCTGATGGGACTCTCCTTGGCGTGGAAGGCAAGCTTGGCAATACGGATATGTAGATCTCCTCCCATGTAACCGACTCTGTGTAACCCTAGCCCCCTCCGGTGTCTATATAAACCGGAGGGTTTAGTCCATAGGACAACAACAATCATACCATAGGCTAGCCTATAGGGTTTAGCCTCTACGATCTCGTGGTAGATCAACTCTTGTAATACTCATATCATCAAGATCAATCAAGCAGGAAGTAGGGTATTACCTCCATCGAGAGGGCCCGAACCTGGGTAAACATCGTGTCCCCCACCTCCTGTTACCATCCGCCTTAGACGCATTGTTCGCGACCCCCTACCCGAGATCCGCCGGTTTTGACACCGACAGTACACATCAATAACATGTATATCACATATACCTCTGTTCACCTTGCCATCCTTCTTATCCGCCAAATACTTGGGGCAGTTCCGCTTCCAGTGACCAGTCTGTTTGCAGTAGAAGCACTTAGTCTCAGGCTTAGGTCCAGACTTGGGTTTCTTCTCCTGAGCAGCAACTTGTTTGCTGTTCTTCTTGAAGTTCCCCTTCTTCTTCCCTTTGCCCTTTTTCTTGAAACTGGCGGTCTTATTGACCATCAACACTTGATGCTCCTTTTTGATTTCTACCTCCGCAGCCTTTAGCATTGTGAAGAGCTCGGGAATTGTCTTATTCATCCCTTGCATATTATAGTTCATCACGAAGCTCTTGTAGCTTGGCGGCAGTGATTGAAGAACTCTGTCAATGACACTGTCAACAGGAATATTAACTCCCAGTTGAGTCAAGTGATTATGATACCCAGACATTTTGGGTATATGCTCACTGACAGAACTATTCTCCTCTATCTTGCAGCTATAGAACTTATTGGAGACTTCATATCTCTCAATCAAGGCATTTGCTTGAAATATTAACTTCAACTCCTGGAACATCTCATATGCTCCATGACGTTCAAAACGTCGTTGAAGTCCCGGTTCTAAGCCGTAAAGCATGGCACACTGAACTATCGAGTAGTCGTCAGCTTTGCTCTGCCAGGTGTTCATAACATCTGGTGTTGCTCCTGCAGCAGGTTTGGCACTTAGCGGTGCTTCCAGGATGTAATTCTTCTGTGTAGCAATGAGGATAATCCTCAAGTTACGGACCCAGTCCGTGTAATTGCTACCATGATCTTTCAACTTTGCTTTCTCAAGGAACGCATTAAAATTCAACGGAACAACACCACGAGCTATCTATCTACAACAAACATAGACATGCAAAATACTATCAGGTACTAGGTTCATGATAAATTTAAGTTCAATTAATCATATTCCTTAGGAAATCTCACTTAGATAGACATCTCTTTAATCATCTAAGTGATCACGTGCTCCAAATCAACTAAACCATAACCGATCATCATGTGAAATGGAGTAGTTTTCAATTGTGAACATCATTATGTTGATCATATCTACTATATGATTCACGCTCGAACTTTCGGTCTCAGTGTTCCGAGGCCATATCTGCATATGCTAGGCTCGTCAAGTTTAACCTGAGTATTCTGCGTGTGCAAAACTGGCTTGCACCCGTTGTAGATGGACGTAGAGCTTATCACACCCGATCATCACGTGGTGTCTGGGCACGACGAACTTTGGCAACGGTGCATACTCAGGGAGAACACTTTTATCTTGAAATTTAGTGAGAGAACATCTTATAATGCTACCATCAATCAAAGCAAAATAAGATGCATAAAAGATAAACATCACATGCAATCAATATAAGTGATATGATATGGCCATCATCATCTTGTGCTTGTGATCTCTATCTCTGAAGCACCGTCATGATCACCATCGTCACCGGCGCGACACCTTGATATCCATCATAGCATCATTGTCGTTTTGCCAACTATTGCTTCTACGACTATCGCTACCACTTAGTGATAAAGTAAAGCAATTACAGGGCGATTGCATTGCATACAATAAAGCGACAACCATATGGCTCCTGCCAGTTGCTGATAACTCGGTTACAAAACATGATCATCTCATACAATAAAATATAGCATCATGTATTGACCATATCACATCACAACATTCCCTACAAAAACAAGTTAGACGTCCTCTACTTTGTTGTTGCAAGTTTTGCGTGGCTGCTATGGGCTGAGCAAGAACCGTTCTTACCTACGCATCAAAACCACAATGATAGTTCGTCAAGTTAGTGCTATTTTAACCTTCTCAAGGACCAGGCGTAGCCACACCTGGTTCAAATAAAGTTGGAGAAACTGACACCCGCCAGCCGCCTGTGTGCAAAGCACGTCGGCAGAACCAGTCTCGCGTAAGCGTACGCGTAATGTCGGTCCGGGCCGCTTCATCCAACAATACCGCTGAACCAAAGTATGACATGCTGGTAAGCAGTATGACTTGTATCGCCCACAACTCACATGTGTTCTACTCATGCATATAACATCAACGCATAAAACCAGGCTCGGATGCCACTGTTGGGGAACATAGTAATTTCAAAAAAAATCCTATGCACACGCAAGATCATGGTGATGCATAGAAACGAGAGGGGAGAGTGTGTCCACGTACCCTCATAGACCGAAAGCGGAAGTGTTAGCACAACACTGTCGGATTTCGGGTTCCGGCAGACCCTTGAGGTTCGAACACTGGGGTGCGCGCAGAGATCTCTCCCCTACCGATCTACGTCCGATCCTCTCGTGCGAACTAAGATGAAAATGATGAACAACACAAGAGACACGAGGTTTATACTGGTTCGGGCCACCATTGTGGTGTAATACCCTACTCTAGTGTGTGGTGTGGTGGATTGCCTCTGGGGCTGATGATGGACAGTACAAGGGAAGAACAGCCTCGTGAGGGGTGTTCTTGAGCTGATGCGGTGTGTTCTACTTAGTCTCTACCGGGTTTTCTCTCTCTCTCTGCTAGGGTTCTACCAGATCTCCAGCCGTCCCTTCTCGATGTCTCGAGGTTCTTCTAGATGTCTCTACTCTGTGGTGGCTAGCTCTATTTATAGAGGCCCTGGACCTCACCCCGAATAATTGAGCGGGAAGGGCGCCAACAATTGGCCATTTTGAAGGGGAACATCTAGTACAAGTTATCCTGACCAAAGGTGGTCTTCGGCTGCCAAAAGCACTTGTGATGACGCCGTCTTGGGCTCCACGGTGACCTCCATCCGGCCGTCCGGCTGGTCTTGGTTTCGTTGCACCGGAATGGTAACCTTTGCCTGATACCTTGGCATGTGCTTGCCCCCTTTGCACCAAAGGGGAAACAAGGACCCTGCGCAGGCCAGCGCCCGCCTGGCGCCCGCCTGGCCTTGATCGTCATGGCTTGCGTCATAGGATCCTCGCGAGGTACCCTTGCATTGATCTCTCCACCTCCTCGCGAGCCTGCCTGATGAGGCTGCCCCTGAGGATGCTTCCGGTCGTCCGCCCCGCGAGGGTCTTGAGCTTGGGCTGATGGAGATGGGTCGCGCTGGGCCCCCACCTGAGCCACGCCGCAGGCCGCAGGCAAGCAAGTCTGGGGACCCCCGTTCCCAGAACGCCGACAGTAGCCCCCGAGCCCAAGGCGCGCGCGGGCTTGGCTTAGCATAGAAGCGAAGGGGCAAGCGCGAAGTGCCATGGGCCCTAACAGCCTACGGCCTTGGGCACCGCGTGGCGGTTGATTGGATGTGGGCGACTATGCTTCCCCATGACGCCTCGGCGACCGCACAACTTGATAAGTCCCTGCATGCAGAGAAACCGGTCATGATTACCTGCGATCATGGTGCACCTCGGTTGGCCTCCTCCGGCTATAAGTACGGGGCTGGGCAACCCCTTTCGGCACGTCCCTTCTTGCTGCTCCTTTCCTTCTTCTCGATTACTCGCCGCTCCCATGGCTCCAAAGAGGTTCTCGGCCGCGGAGAAAGGAAAGGCCCCTCAGGCTGGGCCTGACTCCCCCCGGCCAAGCACGGTCGAGGCCGCCCTCACAAGTATACCACGGTCCCCGTGGTGGCCTCCCGCGGCCGTGGAGGCGGTTCCCGGCGCGGTGGTGAGCGCCCGGTTGCCGACGAGGGGCACGCCATGGGTGTGCGCCCCCCTAGGCCACGCTTTCACTCTGTGGAGGTGCTGCCAGAGTTTGTCGTGTGGTCTGCAGACCCATCTAGCACCAGGCTCCAGCTCCCCCGTTTCTTTGTAGAGGAACTGCTGGCTAGCGCCCGGTGCGGCTTCTGGCTCCAGGCAGACGGATGCTGCAGCAGGGCCTCCTGGGCGTCATTGGAGGTCTCCGTTTCTGGGAATGGGGCTTTGACACGCGGCTGGCAAACGTTTGCCCACGCGCGTGGCCTGAGCCAGTGGCGCACCCTGTACTTCAAGTTTGATGGCGACGCCACCCTCTACGTGAGGGTGTTCGGGGAAGACGGTCGCCGTGCCGGGTGTTGCCCTGAGGACGACGACCGTGGCCGCCTGCCCAGCCCTGGCTCTGACCAGGATGAAGATGGCGACTGGCGTACAGGCGGCGGTGCTCGGGGTTCACTGAGCTTCGGCAACCCCCTCTCAACCAGCAGCTCCTCCAGCGGGGGCCGCAACCAGCCGTCGTGCCCGCTTGGGTGAAGGTAGCGGGTCGGCCCGCCGTCGCGCCCCGGTGAAGTGAGAGGAGGGATCCGCCTGAGCCCCAGGAGCAGCTCGAGCCTTCGCTGTGGGTTGGCGCAGGACGAATCGCGCATGATTTGTTTTCTTTCTTATCCTGCGGAAAAATAGTAAGTAATGTAGGGCCCCGTGGGGGCGTATTAGAACTGCTGCTGTTTAACCATCGCACTGTTTCCGCTATTTCTGCGCCCCATGTGCGGGAACTATTTTAAGGTGGGGCTTGGCGCGGTCCTCGCCTCCCGAGGTCGTGGCCTCCTCGTGCGCTTCGTGCCCTGCAAGGATCAGTAGGAGGGGTAACTTATGGTCTTAATTGTGGGGGCGATCGGCCCAGGTCCTGCGCTCGTGTCACGATGCCCGTGGGGCACGGACTAGGAGGGGTGCTCCCGCAGAGGACTCGAATAGGAAAGCTCCAAACGATCGGGGCAGAAAACACTCACGAGGGCACCCGCGAACCTCCCTCGCGAGACTTCGTGAGAGAAAACGAGGCGAGCGAGCGAGAAAGACAAAGAGTCACAAGCCAGGAACGTCAACAACTCCAATAAAAACTTCAAACGGGAATAAACAAGCCAACTGCAGAAAGCAAATGGGAAAGCCGCGTCCGGCACCTATTCTAGTCTTCGATGTCTTCTCACCAGCGCAGAGCTAAGTGCTGCCACTGGGCATGGGCGGGAGCCCCCGAGGCCCAAGGGCGGCACTCCGGAGACTCCGGGGCGTGTACAGCCCCACTCATTATTACGTGACAGTGTGACGGGCGGCGAGCTTCACAAGCACCGGGCCTTTCTCGAAATGCGGCAGCTTCCCAGGCATTCACCTTCTTCACAGGCACCGGGCCTTTTCCAAAACGCAGCGGCTTCATAGGCATTCGCCTTCTTCACAGGCACCGGGGCTTTTCCAAAATGCAGCGGCTTCACAGGCTTTGGCCTTCTTCACAGGCACCGGGCCTTTTCCAAACCGCAGCGGCTTCACAGGCATTCGCCTTCTTCACAGGCACCGGGCCTTTTCCAAAGCGCAGCGGCTTCACAGGCATTGGCCTTCTTCAGAGGCACCGGGCCTTTCCCTGGCGCTAGGCCTCGCTCAGGCATAGAACCTCCGGAGATGTTGAATGTTCCATGCGTTCTGGATGGGTACTCCCTCCGAAGTCTCCAAGCGCGCGGATCCAGGCCTGGAAACATGAACAACCTTGAACGGGCCCTCCCACATGGGAGAGAGCTTGTGCAGCAACTCCCTGGAGAGAAACCTTCTGAGCACGAGATCCCCTACCTCAAGGGTCCTGGGGCGGATGTTGCGGCTGTGGTGTCGTCGTAGCGCCTGTTGATACCTTGCCGCTCGCAGTGCGGCTTCCCGACAGCGTTCCTTCCCCAGCACGAGATCCGTCCCCCGCATGGCGTCCTACTGAGCCTCGTCAAATGCCAGGACCCGTGCGGAGCGACGTCTGACCTCGCGAGGGAGAAGAGCCTCCGCTCCGTAGACGAGGAAGAACGGGGTCTCGCCAGTCGTGCGGATTGACCATAGCATGGACTGGAGCTCGTCGCGACAGCCCCTGCCACAGGCCTCCAGCTTCTTCTTGAAGGTCCTGGCCTTGAGGCCCCTCGGGACCTCCGCGTTAGCCCGTTCAGCCTGGCCATTGCTTCGGGGGTGTGCTACCGAAGCATAGCATATCTGCGTTCCAAGGTTAGCACAGTACGTTTTGAAGAGATTACTGGTGAATTGCGAACCGTTGTCAGTGATGATTCGGTTAGGCACCCCAAACCGGCTCACGAGGCCCTTGATGAACTTGACTGCCGGGCCTGCCGGGATTTTGCGGATAGCTTCCACTTTGGCCCACTTGGTGAACTTGTCCACAACGACGTAGAGATAGCGATAGCCCCCTGGCGCCCGAGGGAACGGGCCCAGAATGTCCAACCCCCAAACTGCGAACGGCCATGATGAAGGAAATATTCCCTAGAGGAAATAATAAAGTTATTATTTATTTCCTTATTTCATGATAAATGTTTATTATTCATGCTAGAATTGTATTAACCGAAAACATAATACATGTGTGAATACATAGACAAACAGAGTGTCACTAGTATGCCTCTACTTGACTAGCTCGTTGATCGAAGATGGTTATGTTTCCTAGCCATAGACATGAGTTGTCATTTGATTAACGGGATCACATCATTAGGAGAATGATGTGATTGACTTGACCCATTCATTTAGCTTAGTACTTGATCGTTTAGTTGTTGCTATTGCTTTCTTCATAACTTATACATGTTCCTTTGACTATGAGATTATGCAACTCCCGTTTACCGGAGGAACACTTTGTGTGCTACCAAATGTCACAACATAACTGGGTGATTATAAAGGTGCTCTACAGGTGTCTCCGAAGGTACTTGTTGGGTTGGCGTATTTCGAGATTAGGATTTGTCACTCCGATTATCGGAGAGGTATCTCTGGGCCCTCTCGGTAATGCACATCACTTAAGCCTTGCAAGCATTGCAACTAATAAGTTAGTTGCGGGATGATGTATTACGGAACGAGTAAAGAGACTTGCCGGTAACGAGATTGAACTAGGTATTGAGATACGGACGATTGAATCTCGGGAAAGTAACATACCGATGACAAAGGGAACAACATATGTTGTTATGCGGTCTGACCGATAAAGATCTTCATAGAATATGTGGGAGCCAATATGAGCATCCAGGTTCCGCTATTGGTTATTGACCGGAGACGTGTCTCGGTCATGTCTACATAGTTCTCGAACCCGTAGGGTCCGCACGCTTAAGGTTTTGATGACAGTTATATTATGAGTTTATGAGTTTTGATGTACCGAAGGAGTTCGGAGTCCCGGATGAGATCGGGGACATGACGAGGAGTCTCGAAATGGTCGAGACATAAAGATCGATATATTGGACGACTATATTCGGACATCGGAAAGGTTCCGAGTGATTCGGGTATTTTTCGGAGTACCGAAGAGTTACGGGAATTCGCCGGGGAGTATATGGGCCTTATTGGGCCATACGGGAATAGAGGAGAGAGGCCAAAAGGAAGGAGGCGCGCGCCCCCCATCTGGTCCGAATTGGACAAGGGGTGCAGCCCACTTTTCCTTGTTCCTCTCCCCCTCTTTCCTTCTCTCCTACTCCAACAAGGGAAGGAGGAGTCCTACTCCCGGTGGGAGTAGGACTCCCCCCATGGCGCGCCCTCCTCCTAGGATAGACGCCTCCCTCCCTTGCTCCTTTTTATACGGGGGCAGGGGGCACCCCATAGACACACAAGTTGATCAGTTGATCTCTCCCAGCCGTGTGCGGTGCCCCCTCCACCATATTCCACCTCGGTCATATCGTAGCGGTGCTTAGGCGAAGCCGTGCGTCGGTAGCAACATCATCACTGTCACCACACCGTCGTGCTGACGGAACTCTCCTGTGAAGCTCTGCTGGATCGGAGTTCGCGGGACGTCATCGAGCTGAACATGTGCTGAACTCGGAGGTGTCGTGCGTTCGGTACTTGGATCGGTCGGATCGTGAAGACGTTCGACTACATCAACCGCGTTGTGCTAATGCTTCCACTTTCGGTCTACGAGGGTACGTGGACAACACTCTCCCCTCTTGTTGCTATGCATCACCATGATCTTGTGTGTGCGTAGGAATTTTTTTGAAATTGCTACGTTCACCTACAGTGGCATCCGAGCCTAGGTTTTATGCGTTGATGTTGTGCACGAGTAGAACACAAGTGAGTTGTGGGCGATATAAGTCATACTGCTTACCAGCATGCCATACTTTGGTTTGGCGGTATTGTTGGATGAAGCGGCCCGGACCGACATTACGCGTAAGCTTACGCGAGACTGGTTCTACCGACGTGCTTTGCACACAGGTGGCTAGCGGGTGTCAGTTTCTCCAACTTTAGCTGAACCGAGTGTGGCTATGCCCGGTCCTTGCGAAGGTTAAAACAGCACCAACTTGACAAACTATCGTTGTGGTTTTGATGCATAGGTAAGAACATTTCTTGCTTAGCCCGCAGCGGCCACGTAAAACTTGCAACAACAAAGTAGAGGATGTCTAACTTGTTTTTGCAGGGCATGTTGTGATGTGATATGATCAAGACATGATGCTAAATTTTATTGTATGAGATAATCATGTTTTGTAACCGAGTTATCGGCAACTGGCAGGAGCCATATGGTTGTCGCTTTATTGTATGCAATGCAATTGCGCTGTAATGCTTTACTTTATCACTAAGCGGTAGCGATAGTCGTGGAAGCATAAGATTGGTGAGACGACAACGATGCTATGATGGAGATCAAGGTGTCACGCCGGTGACGATGGTGATCATGACGGTGCTTCGGAGATGGAGATCACAAGCACAAGATGATGATGGCCATATCATACCACTTATATTGATTGCATGTGATGTTTAGCTTTTATGCATCTTATCTTGCTTCGATTGACGGTAGCATTATAAGATGATCTCTCACTAAATTTCAAGATAAAAGTGTTCTCCCTGAGTATGCACCGTTGCCAAAGTTCGTCGTGCCCAGACACCATGTGATGATCGGGTGTGATAAGCTCTACGTCCATCTACAACGGGTGCAAGCCAGTTTTGCACACGCAGAATATTCAGGTTAAACTTGACGAGCCTAGCATATGCAGATATGGCCTCAGAACACTGAGACCGAAAGGTCGAGCGTGAATTATATAGTAGATATGATCAACATAGTGATGTTCACCATTGAAAACTACTCCATTTCACGTGATGATCGGTTATGGTTTAGTTGATTTGGATCACGTGATCACTTAGAAGATTAGAGGGATGTCTTTCTAAGTGGGAGTTCTTAAGTAATATGATTAATTGAACTTTAATTTATCATGAACTTAGTCCTGATAGTATTTTCATATCTATGTTGTAGATCAATAGCTCGCGTTATTGCTTCCCTATGTTTTATATGTGTTCCTAGTGAAAACTAAGTTGAAAGATGATAGTAGCAATGATGCAGAATGGGTCTGTGATCTGAGGTTTATCCTCATTGCTGCACAGAAGAATTATGTCTTTGATGCACCGCTAGGTGACTGAGCTCTTGCAGGAGCAGATGCAGACGTTATGAACGTTTGGCTAGCTCAATATGATGACTACTTGATAGTTTAGTGCACCATGCTTAACAGCTTAGAATCGGGATTTCAAAGACATTTTGAACGTCATGGACCATATGAGATGTTCCAGGAGTTGAAGTTAATATTTCAAGTAAATACCCGAGTTGAGAGATATGAAGTCTCCAACAAGTTCTATAACTAAAAGATGGAGGAGAATAGCTCAAGTAGTGAGCATGTGCTCAGATTGTCTGGGTACTACAATCGATTGAATCAAGTGGGAGTTAATCTTCCAGATAAAATAGTGATTGACAGAATTCTCTAGTCACCATCACCAAGTTAGTAGAACTTTGTGATGAACTATAATATGCAAGGGATAACGGAAATGATTCCCAAGCTCTTCGTGATGCTGAAATCGACGAAGGTAGAAATCAAGAAAAGCATCAAGTGTTGATGGTAAACAAAATCACTAGTTTCAAGTAAAGGGACAAAGGGAAGGGGAACTTCAAGAAGAACAGCAAGCAAGTTGCTGGTCAAGTGAAAAAACCCAAGTCTGGACCTAAGCCTGAAACTGAGTGCTTCTACTGCAAAGGGACTGGTCACTGGAAGCGGAACTACCCCAAGTAATTGGCGGACAAGAAGGATGGCAAAGTGAACAAAGGTATATTTGATATACAGATTATTGATGTGTATATTACTATTGTTCGTGGCAACCCCTCGGTATTTGATACTGGTTCAGTTGCTAAGAGTAGTAACTCGAAAGGGAGTTGCAGAATGAACAAAGACTAGTTAAGGGTGAAGTGACGATGTGTGTTGGAAGTAGTTCCAAGATTGATATGATCATCATCGCACACTCCCTATACTTTCGGGATTAGTGTTGAACCTAAATAAGTGTTATTTGGTGTTTGCGTTGAGCATGAATATGATTTGATCATGTTTATTGCAATACAGTTATTCATGTAAGTTAGAAAATAATTGTTGTTCTGTTTACATGAATAAAACCTTCTATGGTCATACACCCAATGAAAATGGTTTGTCGATCGTGGTCATACACATTTTTATAATATTGAAGCCAAAAGATGCAAAGTTAATAATGATAGTGCAACTTTTTTGTGGCACTGTCGGTTAGGTTATATTGGTGTAAAGCACATGAAGAGAATCCATGCTGATGGGATTTTGGAATCACTTGATTATGAATCAGTTGATGCTTGCGAACCATGCCTCATGGGCAAGATGACTACGACTCCGTTCTCCGGAACAATGGAGCGAGCAACAGATTTGTTGGAAATCATACATACTGATGTATGTGGTCCGATGAATATTGAGGCTCGCGGCAGGTATCATTATTTTTTGATCTTCACAAATGATTTGAGCAGATATGAGTATATCTACTTGATGAAACACAAGTCTGAACCGTTTGAAAAGTTCAAAGAATTTCAGAGTGAAGTGGAGAATCATCGTAACAAAAATAAAAGTATCAACGATATGATCACAAAAGTAAAATATTTGAGTTATGAGTTTGGCCTTCAGTTAAAACAATGTGAAATAGTTTCACTACTCACGCCACCTGGAACACCATTACAGTGTAATGGTGTGTCTGAACATCGTAACCGTACTTTATTAGATATGGTGCGATCTATGATGTCTCTTACCGATTTACCACTATTGTTTTGGGGTTATGCATTAGAGACAGCTACATTCACATTAAATAGGGCACCATCTCAATCCGTTGAGACGACACTGTATGAACTATGGTTTGGCAAGAAACCTAAGCTGTCATTTCTTAAAGTTTGAGGTTGCAATGCTTATGTGAAAAAGTTTCAACCTGATAAGCTCAAACCCAAATCGGAGTAGTGCATCTTCATAGGATACCCAGTAGAAAATGTTGGGTACACCTTCTATCACAGATCCGAAGGCAAGATATTCATTGCTGAGAATGGATCCTTTCTAGAGAAGGAGTTTCTCTCGAAAGAAGTGAGTGGGAGGAAAGTAGAACTTGATGAGGTAATTGTACCTGCTCCCTTATTGGAAAGTAGTTCATCACAGAAATCTTTTCCTGTGACTACTACACCAATTAGTGAGGAAGCTAATGATGATGATCATGTAACTTCAGATCAAGTTACAACCAAACCTTGTAGGTAAACCAGAGTGAGATCCGCACCAGAGCGGTACGGCAATCATGTTCTGGAGGTCATGTTACTTGACCATGACGAGCCTATGAACTATGAGGAAGCGATGATGAGCCCAGATTCTGCGAAATGGCTTTAGGCCATAAAATCTGAGATGGGATCCATGTATGAGAACAAAGTGTGGACTTTGGTTGACTTGCCTGATGATCAGCAAGCCATAAAAAAATAAATGGATCTTCAAGAGGAAGACGGACGGTGATAGTAGTGTTACTATCTACAGAGCTAGAATTGTCGCAAAAGGTTTTCGACAAGTTCAAGGTGTTGACTACGATGAGAGTTTCTCACTCGTATCTATGCTTAAGTCTGTCTGAATCATGTTAGCAATTGCCGCGTTTTATGAAATCTGGCAAATGGATAAACAAAACTACATTCCTTAATGGATCTATTAAAGAAGAGTTGTATATGATGCAACCAGAAGGTTTTGTCAATCCTAAAGGTGCTAACAAAATATGCAAGCTCCAGCGATCCATCTATGGACTGGTGCAAGCATCTCAGAGTTGGAATATACGCTTTGATAAGTTGATCAAAGCATATATTTTTATATAGACTTGCGGTGAAGCTTGTATTTACAAGAAAGTGAGTGGGAGCACTACAGCATTTCTGATAAGTATATGTGAATGACATATTGTTGATCGGAGATAATGTAGAATTATTCTACAAAGCATAAAGGAATGTTTGAAAGGAGTTTTTCAAAGAAAGACCTCGGTGAAGCTGCTTACATATTGAGCATCAAGATCTATAGAGATAGATCAAGACGCTTGATAAGTTTTTCAATGAGTACATACCTTGACAAGATTTTGAAGTAGTTCAAAATGGAACAGTCAAAGAAGGAATTCTTGCCTGTGTTACAAGGTGTGAAATTGAGTAAGACTCAAAACCCGACCACGGCAGAAGATAGAGAGAGAATGAAAGTCATTCCCTATGCCTCGGCCATAGGTTCTATAAAGTATGCCATGCTGTGTACCAGACCTATTGTATACCCTGCCTTGAGTTTGGCAAGGGAGTACAATAGTGATCTAGGAGTAGATCACTGGACATTTGTCAAAATTATCCTTAGTGGAATAAGGATATGTCTCTCGATTATGGAGGTGACAAAAGGTTTGTCGTAAAGGGTTATGTCGATGCAAGTTTTGACACTGATCCAGATGACTCAAAGTCTCAATCTAGATACATATTGAAAGTGGGAGCAATTAGCTAGAGTAGCTTAGTGCAGAGCATTGTTGACATAGAAATTTGCAAAATACTTACGGATCTGAATGTGGCAGACTCGTTGACTAAACTTCTCTCACAAGCAAAACATGATCACACCCTAGTACTCTTTGGGCTTTAATCACATAGCGATGAGAACTAGCTAGATTATTGAATCTAGTAAACCCTTTGGGTGTTGGTCACATGACGATGTGAACTATGGGTGTTAATCACATAGTGATGTGAACTATTGATGTTAAATCACATGGCGATGTGAACTAGATTATTGACTCTAGTGCAAGTGGGAAACTGAAGGAAATATGCCCTAGAGGCAATAATAAAGTTATTATTTATTTCCTTATTTCATGATAAATGTTTATTATTCATGCTAGAATTGTATTAACCGAAAACATAATACATGTGTGAATACATAGACAAACAGAGTGTCACTAGTATGCCTCTACTTGACTAGCTCGTTGATCGAAGATGGTTATGTTTCCTAGCCATAGACATGAGTTGTCATTTGATTAACGGGATCACATCATTAGGAGAATGATGTGATTGACTTGACCCATTCCATTAGCTTAGCACTTGATCGTTTAGTTTGTTGCTATTGCTTTCTTCATAACTTATACATGTTCCTATGACTATGAGATTATGCAACTCCCGTTTACCAGAGGAACACTTTGTGTGCTACCAAACGTCACAGCGTAACTGGGTGATTATAAAGGTGTTGTACAGGTGTCTCCAAATGAACTTGTTGGGTTGGCGTATTTCGAGATTAGGATTTGTCACTCCGATTATCGGAGAGGTATCTCTGGGCCCTCTGGGTAATGCACATCACTTAAGCCTTGCAAGCATTGCAACTAATAAGTTAGTTGCGGGACGATGTATTATGGAATGAGTAAAGAGACTTGCCGGTAACGAGATTGAACTAGGTATTGAGATACCGATGATCGAATCTCGGGCAAGTAACATACCGATGACAAAGGGAACAATGTATGTTGTTATGCTGTCTGACCGATAAAGATCTTCGTAGAATATGTGGGAGCCAATATGAGCATCCAGGTTCCGCTATTGGTTATTGATCGGAGACGTGTCTCGGTCATGTCTACATAGTTCTCAAACCCGTAGGGTCTGCACGCTTAAGGTTTTGATGACTGTTATATTATGAGTTTTGATGTACCGAAGGAGTTCGGAGTCTCGGATGAGATCGGGGACATGACGAGGAGTCTCGAAATGGTCAAGATGTAATGATCGAAATATTGGACGACTATATTCGGACATCGGAAAGGTTCCGAGTGATTCGGGTATTTTTCGGAGTACCGAAGAGCTACGGGAATTCGCCGGGGAGTATATGGGCCTTATTAGGCCATACGGGGAGGAGAGAGGCCAAAAGGAAGGAGGCGCGCGCCCCCCTCTGGTGCGAATTGGACAAGGGGTGCAGCCCACTTTTCCTTGTTCCTCTCCCCCTCTTTCCTTCTCTCCTACTCCAACAAGGGAAGGAGGAGTCCTACTCCCGGTGGGAGTAGGACTCCCCCCTTGGCGCGCCCTCCTCCTAGGCCGGCCGCCTCCCTCCCTTGCTCCTTTATATACGGGGGCAGGGGCACCCCATAGACACACAAGTTGATCAGTTGATCTCTCCCAGCCGTGTGCAGTGCCCCCCTCCACCATATTCCACCTCGGTCATATCGTAGCGGTCCTTAGGCGAAGCCCTGCGTCGGTAGCAACATCATCACTGTCACCACGCCGTCGTGCTGACGGAACTCTCCCATGAAGCTCTGCTGGATCGGCGTTCGCGGGACGTCATCGAGCTGAACGTGTGCTGAACTTGGAGGTGCCGTGCGTTCGGTACTTGGATCGGTCGGATCGTGAAGACGTTCGACTACATCAACCGCGTTGTGCTAACGCTTCCGCTTTCGGTATACGAGGGTATGTGGACAACACTCTCCCCTCTCGTTGCTATGCATCACCATGATCTTGCGTGTGCGTAGGAAATTTTTTCAGATTGCTACGTTCACCAACACATGAGAGGGGTATGGTCTGCAGACCCCCCGCAGGCTGATGAATCTGTTTAGCATGAAACTGGCAGGCCTCGCAAACCTTCACCAGCTCAACGGTGTCGTTGAGTGCTGTGGGCCAGTAGAACCCACTGTGGAACGCCTTGCCGACGAGGGTTCGTGACGACGAGTGGTGCCCGCAGTCTCCCCTATGTATGTCTGCCAGTAGTTCCTTTCCTTGCTCCCTGGAAATGCAACGTAGGGACACGTCATTTGGCCGCTTCCTGTAGAGCTCGCCATCCTGGATGCAATAAGCCGTGGCCTGCCGTGCCACGCGCTCCGCCTCCTCCTCGTTCTTCGGCAGAATCCCTTGCATCAGGTCGTCCTTGAGCTCTGGGATCCAACATCCCTCCTGAGGCTCCAACGCCAGGAGCAGGCGTGCCCCTGAGGCCGCGTCGCAGACCGGAGCGCCCGAGGCAGGCGGCTGAGGAGGCTCCTGCCTTGGTTGCACCGTACCCGATAGCGACGGTGTCGCCGAGGGCTTGAAGAGCCGCTCCTCGAACACGCCAGGTTCCTGTGGCAGCCGCCTAGACACCCTCTTGGCAATGTCGTCAGCTTCCTGATTGATGCCACGAGGCACATGCTGCAGCTCCAGCCCCCAGAACTGTTTCTCCATCCTGCGGACTTCAGCAAGGTAAGGTTCCATGTGCTCGTCCTTCGGCTCGTATATCTTGTTGGAGAAGTTGACGAGGAGCTGTGAATCGCCCTTGATGGTGAGGCGCTTTACCCCTAAGGCGATCGCGGCTTTCAAGCCTGCTATCAGGCATTCGTACTCTGCTATGTTGTTGGAGACCTTCTCCGTACTGGAAGCAGAGTTGCACGGCGTAATAAAGTTTGTCCTGGGTAGGGGACACAAGCACTGTGCTAGCTCCTGCACCGTGTCGGGAGAACGCCCCATCAAAGTACATGACCCAGCCGTCCGGTGCTTCACTTCTCGGGGAAAGTGATCGGTCTTTGCCTGCCTCGAGACCCGACGCTTCTGCCCATTTTGCCACGAAATCTGCAAGTGTGGCTCCCTTGATAACTCTGGTCGTGCTGAATTCTAGCTGAAATGCATGTAGCTCAATGTTCCATTCGGTGACCCTTCCAGCAGAGTTGGGGCTCCTGAGCACTCTTTCCAAGGGGTATGCTGAGACAACCTTGATGGGATGTCCTTGGAAGTACTGGCGCAGCTTGCGCGAGGCCACCAGTAGCGCGAGGATGAGTTTTTGATGAATGGGATACCGTGCCCTTGTGTCCCGTAGCACCATGCTGATGAAGTACACGGGATGCTCGACGAGGTTGAGGGTGTTGGCGCAGCTTGCGTCCTCCAGAGGTCGAGGCATCTCTTGAGACGATGAAGCTCCCGGGGCTTGGTCACCAGAAGAGGCCTCTCCTGCTCCGGGTGCGTTCTCCTGCTTCGGCTTTTCCTTTCCGGCTGTGGTTGCGGCCTTCGCGAGGCCCTCCTAGCTCTGCTTTGCTTCAGTCTGGACGGTCGATGCGGCCTTGGCACAGCGCTCCTCCCTGACCGCCACCAGGGTTGCGCTGGCGGAGTAGGGGGTGGCCGCAAGGTAGAGCACTAGGGGCTCCTGAGGACGCGGAGCTACCATCACTGGCGGACTGGTAAGGTACCTCTTGAGGTCTTGGAATGCCTTGTCGGCCTCTTCAGTCCATTCGAAGGGGCCCTTTTTCTTCATCAGCTTGAAGAAGGGCAGGGCTCGTTCCCCCAGCTTGGAGATGAAGCGCCCCAACACAGTCACACGCCCGGTGAGTTTCTGCATTTCTCTGAGGGTCCACGGCGGGCTCATATCTTCGACTGCCTTGACCTTCTCCGGGTTGGCCTCGATGCCCCTGTGGGATACGAGGAAACCCAGGAGCTTGCCCGAGGGGACTCCAAATATGCACTTCTTCGGGTTGAGCCGTAGGTCCACTTCGTTGAGGCTGGCAAAGGTTTCTTCTAGGTCCTGTATCAGGGTTCTTGCCTCACGAGACTTCACCACAATGTCATCGACATAAGCTTCAGCGTTCCTCCCGAGCTGCCGGCCTAAGGTGATGTGCATCAGCCGCTGAAAGGTCGCGCCTGCGTTGCGCATCCCAAACGGCATGCACGTATAGCAGTACACTCCACACGGGGTCAGGAAAGCCTTCTTCTCCACGTCTTCTACCGCCATCTTGATCTGGTGATAGCCCGAGAAGGCATCCAAGAAGCACAATAGGTCACACTCTGCGGTGGAGTCGACTATCTAGTCGATGCGGGGGAGCGGAAATGGATCCTACGGGCAGGCCTTGTTGAGGTTGGTGAAGTCGATGCACATGCGCTCTTCCCCCCCTTCTTTGGCACGACAACAGGATTAGCCAGCCAATCGGGGTAGCGGACCTCGCGGATAACCCCTGCCGCCTCTAGCTTCCGGGTCACTTGAACGTTGAAAGCATGTTTCTCAGTAGACTGCCGCCTTGCCTTCTGCTTCACGGGGCACACGTTGAGGTGATGCTCAATCACTTCCCTTGGGACCCCCGCTAATTGATCTGGTTCCCACGCGAACACCTTCTTGTTCGCACGCAGGAACCTAATCGGGGCCTTCTCTTGCTCGGGCTCGAGGTTGGCCCCTATGGTGAAGGTGGCGCCAGTGGACCCGTCCTCGTCGACTGGTACCTGCTTGGTTTCCGCCTTGTCTTGGGTGAACAGCTGCTTCTTTTTAGCCGGCGCAGCCCCCTTGGGCTCAAGGGCGTCGGTGCTAGTGGGCTGCGCCACCGCGGCCGCCCTGAAAACAAGCCGGAGCACCTGCAGCGCATCCCTTGTGTCTCCTGACATGGTGAGGACGCCGCTGCTCCCGGACATCTTCATGAGGTTGTACGCCGGGTGAGTTGCTACCATGAACCAAGCCAAGGCCGGATAGCCGAGGATGGCGTTGTATGGAAGGCCGATGGGGGCGATTCGAAGTCGATCAGCTCCGTGCGGAAGTTGTCGCAGGTGCTGAAGGTCACTGGGAGGCGGATCTGTCCCAAGGAGGCGGTGGAACCGGCTCCGACGCCCGAGAAAGGCCTACTGAGTTGGAGCCGCTCCAGTGGCACGTGGAGTAGGATGAAGGCCTCCACGAGAGCACGTTGAGGCCGGCACCATCATCGATGAGGGTCCTGGTGACGACCACCTGGCAGATGGTGGGGGTGCACAGCATCGGGAGCGCGCCCGAACCAATGGGGTTGAAGGGGTGGTCCTCCGAGTCGAAGGTTAGATCGGCCTCGGGCGCCACCCAGCCCGGGGGGCTTCTTGGCGCTTGGAGGCGGTGCTGATCCAGCGGGCGAACGGCTTGACGTGATGACTTGAGGGTGGTGCCTGGGAGCCACCTAGGAGAGCTGCGACGACGGGTGGCGCTGGTGCAGTCAAACGGGCGAGGAAGAGGTCGCGCAGCTCCTCCCAGGAGGTGATAGAGGCCGTCGGCAGGTGGAGGAGCCACGTGCGCAGGATGCCGGTGAGGGCCATGGGTAACCAGTTGGCCATCACTCGATCGTCGCCCCCGGCTCCGAGGACGGCCTCCTCATACACTAGCAGGAAAATCATCGGGTTCATCGCGCCGTCGTAGCGCCGCGGCATCTCGGGCCTGAACTTGTGCGGCCACTGCACTTGCCGCAAGGCGAGGGCCAAGGCCCGGAGCCCCCTGGCCCCAGTGTCGGCATCCGTTGCTGGAGCGGGCAGCACGTTGTCCGCCATGAGGGCGGGATGTGATGTCAGGGGAGAGTGGGTCGTCAGGAGGGAGGACTCCGGCGCACCCCTACCCGGCGTGCCAGATGTCGGATTTCGGGTTCCGGCAGACCCTTGAGATTCAAACACTGGGGTGCACGCGGAGATCTCTCCCCTACCGATCTACGTCCGATCCTCTCGTGCGAACTAAGATGAAAATGATGAACAACACAAGAGACATGAGGTTTATACTGGTTCGGGCCACCATTGTGGTGTAATACCCTACTCCAGTGTGTGGTGTGGTGGATTGCCTCTAGGGCTGATGATGGATAGTACAAGGGAAGAACAGCCTCGCGAGGGGTGTTCTTGAGCTGATGCGGTGTGTTCTACTTAGTCTCTACCGGGTTTTCTCTCTCTCTCTGCTAGGGTTCTACCAGATCTCCAGCCGTCCCTTCTCGATGTCTCGAGGTTTTTCTAGATGTCTCTACTCTATTGTGGCTATCTCTATTTATAGAGGCCCTGGGCCTCACCCCAAATAATTGAGCGGGAAGGGCGCCAACAATTGGCCATTTTAAAGGGGAACATCTAGTACAAGTTATCCTGACCAAAGGTGGTCTTCGGCTGCCAAAAGCACTGGTGATGACGCCGTCTTGGGCTCCACGGTGACCTCCGTCCGGCTGTCCGGCTGGTCTTGGTCTCGTTGCACCGGAATGGTAACCTTTGCCTGATACCTTGGCCTGTGCTTGCCCCCTTTGCACCAAAGGGGAAACAAGGACCCTGCGCAGTCCGGCGCCCGCCTGCGCCCGCCTAGCCTTGATCGTCATGGCTTGCGTCATAGGATCCTCGCGAGGTACCCTTGCATTGATCTCTCCGCCTCCTCGCGAGCCTGCCTGATGAAGCTGTCCCTGAGGATGCTTTTGGTCGTCCGCCCTGCGAGGCTCGGCCCCTCGCGAGGGTCTTGAGCTTGGGCTGATGGAGATGGGCCGCGCTGGGCCCCCACCTAAGCCACGCCGCAGGCCGCAGGCAAGCAAGTCTAGGGACCCCCGTTCCCAGAACACCGACAAACACGGTTGATGTAGTCGTACGTCTTCATGATTCGACCAATCAAGTACCGAACGCACGGCACCTCCGAGTTCTGCACACGTTCAACTCGATGACGTCCCTCGAACTCTGATCCGGCTGACCTTTGAGGGAGAGTTCCGTTAGCATGACGGTGTGGTGACGATGTTGATGTTCTACCGTCGCAGGGCTTCGCCTAAGCACCGCTACAATATTATCAAGGTGGACTATGGTGGAGAGGGGCACCGCACACGGCTAAAAGATCCAAGAGATCAATTGTTGTGTCTACAAGGGGTGCCTCCCTCCCCATATATAAAGGAGTGGAGGAGGAGGGGGGCCGGCCACCCTAGGCGTGCCCCATGAGGAGTCCTACTCCCACCGGGAAGGAAAGGGAGAGAGGGGGAAAGGAAAGGAGAGGAGAGGGAAGGAGAGAGAGGGGAAAGGAAAGGGGGGTGCTGCCCCCTCCTTGTCCAATTCAGACTGGGGGGAAGGGGGCGTGCGGCTGCCCTTTGGCCGCCCCTCCTCTTCTCCATTAGGGCCCAATAGGCCCATTAGTCTCCCTGGGGGGTTCCGGTAACCCCTCGGTACTCCGGTATATGCCCAAAACTCCCATAAACCATTCCGGTGTCCGAACATAGTCGTCCAATATATCGATCTTTAAGTCTCGACCATTTCGAGAATCCTTGTCATGTTTGTGATCATATCCGGGACTCCGAACTACCTTCGGTACATCAAAAACCATAAACTCATAATATAACTATCATCGAACTTTAAGCGTGCAGACCCTATGGGTTCGAGAACTATGTAGACATGACCGAGACACGTCTCCGGTCAATAACCAATAGCGGAACCTGGATGCTCATATTGGCTCCTACATATTCTACGGAGATCTTTATCGGTCAAACCGCATAACAACATACGTTGTTCCTTTTGTCATCGGTATGTTACTTGCCCGAGATTCGATCGTCGGTATCTCAATACCTAGTTCAATCTCGTTACCGGTAAGTCTCTTTACTCGTTCCGTAACACATCATCCTGCAACTAACTCGTTAGTTGCAATTCTTGCAAGGCTTAAGTGATGTGTATTACCGAGTGGGCCCAGAGATACCTCTCCGACAATCGGAGTGACAAATCCTAATCTCGAAATACGCCAACCCAACAAGTACCTTCGGAGACACCTGTAGAGCACCTTTATAATCACCCAGTTACGTTGTGACATTTGGTAGCACACAAAGTGTTCCTCCGGTAAACGGGAGTTGCATAATCTCATAGTCAAAGGAACATGTATAAGTTATGAAGAAAGCAATAGCAACAAACTAAACGATCAAGTGCTAAGCTAATAGAATGGGTCAAGTCAATCACATCATTCTCCTAATGATGTGATCCCGTTAATCAAATGACAACTCTTTGTCTATGGCTAGGAAACATAACCATCTTTGATTAACGAGCTAGTCAAGTAGAGGCATACTAGTGACACTCTGTTTGTCTATGTATTCACACATGTATCATGTTTCCGGTTAATACAATTCTACCATGAATAATAAACATTTATCATGATATAAGGAAATAAATAATAACTTTATTATTGCCTCTAGGGCATATTTCCTTCACGGATAGTGTCTCAGGGGCTACTGTCTACATTGGGATTTTCTCTTTTTTGCGTCGCTTACCTCAAAACCTGTCAACAGGCTGCTGTAGGCTTCGGTTAGTCTGCTCCTGGCGGACTGAACCCTTTAAATTACCGTGCCGATAAGGACACAGTGCTCATCCACAATGGAAGCGCCTCGCAACGCTTCCAGCGGATTCTATGGTGCCCCTAGTTGGATAGGGGTCACCGGTGGAATAGGCATCCCCCTTCTTTCAAAGAAGGTTGCGTGCCGGATTTCGGAGCCGCATCGGTCTCCGGAATTGAGTCCGGCTGAGGGCCAAACTGAATACGGCCCTCCCCACCAGTCTCCATAGGGATTGATTCCCCCTGGTGTCCGGCGACGGGGGTTTCGCCTTCTAGTGCCTCCTGAGCCTCTTCCCTGCCTGGAACAATCCTTCGGGATAGCACCTCTGCATCGTCCTTGGCCTTGGGGGAGTGAGCGGCCTGCGGTGAATCGCTGGCCATCACCTTTGAGTCCAGTGAACCTCGTGATGAGGCTCGCTGGGAGCTGTCGTGGGCTGGACTGTAATAGCATAACTAATTATATCTATACAACGAAGAGGAAAGACTCGGTTTATGGGCGGATATGAGTTTTAGCACTTACGATGTGGCCCGAGGCTTAGTGCAGGGGGGCGTTGATGAAGCTATGTACCTAGGGTAGGGTCATGGATCTGTCCCCAAGGACATCTCTACAAGGAATCAGAAGCAGTCGAAGAGAAACCATCATCCACTCGACCATGAAGATGTGTTCACTCGACCACCTTGAAGACACTCGACCACCAGAAGACTTGAAGCCCTTCACTCCGCAACAGTCGGGGTTTAAGTCATAGCTTTATGGACATTTATAGCACTTTACTTCGGACGTTACCAGTAACGCTCCTCCTTTATGAACATTGAACCCTGTGTAACGGAGGGGAGCAAGGGTCCTGACGCACTCTATATAAGCCACCCCCTCCTCTGGGACAAGGGTTCGCACTTTGTGTAATTCACACGCATATATCCAGTCGACCGCCTCCGAGCTCCGAGACGTAGGGTTGTTACTTCCTCCGAGAAGGGCCTGAACTCGTAAAACTCACGTGTACAACTCCTCCATAGCTAGGATCTTGCCTCTACATTCCTAGCCCCCTATTCTACTGTCAGTCCTAGAACCACGACAGTTGGCGCCCACTGTGGGGCAGGTGTCTTAGCAACTTGTTGGAGAAGTTGCAATTTTTCCAATCCCCTTCATCATGGTTTTAGGCGGAGGTTTGGCTGAGGGCCGCGAGATCCGTCTCGACGCGCTCGTGTTTGTCGCCGACGACTCCGCTTGGCTTCAAGAGGCTCCACTCGACGTTGACGCGCTCCCCGCCCACGGGGCGATGCACTTTCGCGCGTGCGTCCGTGGCGTCCTCCTGCGGCAGCCGTCGACCCAGTATTGGTCGGCTCCAGCAGCTTTCCCCCTCCCTGCGGCCCACCGGAGCAAACATTCCGGTCGGTCGAGGCTTCAGCGGTGGCTGAGGCATGCGGTGGCCCGCCAGTCCGCCACCCCTCAAGTCGCGGCGATCAAGCCCGACGAAACTCTCTATGGCCCGTTCGATCTGTTGACTGGCTCCATAGAGACCGCATCCGAGTGCGACAGCAGTGACCCAGCGGCTGAAGTTTTGATGGTCAGTGGACCACGCAGTCCTCCTGGCTTCACCCGTGAAGACGGAGGCGACGGGAACGGCGATCCGTCGCGCGTTCATGAAGAATACCGCCCCGAACCCCTCTCTTCGCAGCAGAGGGAGGAACTTCGCTGCCGGAACATGGATGCACTACATACTCCTATAGTTGGAGAAACCCCTGAGGCCCAGGCCTTGGAGCAGGCACGCTTGGCCAACTTGGCTGAGCGCACTCGACAGGAGAACCTCCAGCGCGCACTCGACGATCGCGATCGGCAGCGTGCTCCTGAATCCAGTCGACGCCAACTTTTTCCACCTCCGACTCAGGTATACCGAACCCCGATCCAGAATCTAGCAGCGGCTGCCCGGATAGCGGAGTCGATCCAACCTTCCCAGTCAGAAGCTGGCCGAGGTCTGGTGCAGATTCGAGCCTTGCTCCGGGCAGCGGGGGAACAGAATACGGTCGTATCTCAGTCGCGAAATAGGATCCATAGCAGATCCGTGGTTGCAGACACAGTTTAGTCGGCCCATAGCCCAAGATCGCCCCCGAGGCGTGAGGGACGTGGGGATCGACGAGATCAGTACAGAAACCGTGAGCAGTATGATCACCGAGCCAATCGCGATGATCATCGTCGAGTGCCCACGCCTTCCCCGCGAAGTGGGTCATACGTGCCTCGGCAACATGAAGACAGACGCCCTCATAGTGTTGGGCGAGGTATTCCAGTCGACCCCAGGGAGCCAGGTTTTGATGCAAGATCTATCCTCGTTCAGGGCTTGGTCGACAGAAACAGAGCTCACCGAGAGGGCCATGACAGGGATCTACAAACCAGCAATAGGGTGCATGTCTCAGGTCCAGAGTGCTTCAGCAGAGCTACCGGACCTGCGGTGATCCCCCCCCCAACTTTAGGTTGGCGACTAGAGTCAGTAAGTTCACTGGTGAGTCCAAGCCTGACACTTGGCTTGAAGACTACCGAGTGGCTGTCCAGATTGGTGGCGGCAATGATGAAGTGGCCATGAAACACCTTCCTATGATGTTGGAGGGCTCGGCTAGAGCATGGCTGAATCAGTTGGCGCCTGGCAGTATTTATTCTTGGGAAGATCTCGCCCGAGTGTTTGTCAGAACATTCGAGGGCACTTGCAAACGGCCGAAAGGTTTGACGGAATTACAGTGTTGTGTTCAGAAACCGAATGAAACTTTGAGGGATTATATCCAGAGATGGATCACCCTACAGCACACGGTGGAGGATGTGTTCGATCATCAGGCAATTTGTGCCTTTAAGGAAGGTGTCAGGTATCGGGAGTTGAATATGAAATTCGGCCGGGCAGGAAATATGACTCTGATTCGGGTGATGGAGATTGCCACCAAGTATGCCAATGGTGAAGAATAAGAACGACTACGGAGTGGCAAGCACAAAGCAGTCGCCCACGAAGCCGGAGGAGGAAACTCCGGTCAGAAACAGAAGCGCAAGGCCGAGCCAGCTGCTCATGGTGAAGCCTTGGGTGTGGTTCAAGGAAAGTTCAAGGGGAAGCCCAAAGGGCCGTGGAACCCCAAGAAAGTAAAAGATCAAGATGGAAATGACGTGTTGGATCTATCGTGCCACATCCACACCAAAAAAGATGAAGAGGGTAATTTCATTTACCCGAAGCACACCACTCGGCAGTGTCCGCTCCTAATCCAGCAATTCCGAGAGAAACAGCCCAAGGAAAAGGAGAAGGAAGCAGACAAGGTTGAGGATGAGGAAGGGGACGGTGATGGTTATCCCCATGTGAATTCCACTCTAATGATTTTTGCTGACGTTGAGAGCAAAAGTCGATTGAAAGTCATCAACAGAGAAGTGAACATGGTTGCTCCGGTGACACCCAGTTACTTGAAGTGGTCACAGACAGCCATTACATTCGACCAGTCTGATCATCCAGCACACAAAGCCACCCCTGGGAGGCAAGCACTGGTGGTCGACCCGGTGGTCGAAGGCACTCAACTGACAAAGGTCCTGATGGACGGTGGCAGTGGCCTGAACTTACTGTATGCAGAGACATTGAAGGGAATGGGCATTCCGATGTCCAGACTCAGTGAAAGCAATAGAGTTTCCATGGGGTCATTCCAGGCAAGAAGGTTGCATCCCTCGGTCAGATTGCTCTCGACGTGGTTTTCAGTGATTCCAAAAATTACCGCAAAGAAAAGTTGACATTTGAAGTTGTGGATTTCCAGAGTGCCTATCATGCCATTCTGGGCAGGCCAGCTTATGCACGTTTTATGGCTCGACCATGTTATGTGTACCTCAAATTGAAGATTCCTGGTCCCAAAGGGGTGATCACTATCTCTGGTAATCGGAAGAAGGCATAAGAGTGCTTCCAGAAGGGCTCAAAGATCACCGATGCTCAGATGGCCGTGGTACAATTGCAGGAATACCAAAAAAATGCAGAACCGAGTGATTTGTTGCGAGCCAAGAAGCCAGCCATAGATTCAGCATTCCAGTCGTTTGGTGAAACAAAGTCGATTCACATTCACCCGACAGACCCCAATGCTGCTCTGACTCACATTTCAACCACACTCGACTCCAAATAGGAAGAAGCGCTCATCCAATTCCTCCGTGAGAACTGGGACATCTTTGCATGGAAGCCTTCTGACATGCCGGGTGTACCCAAGGAACTGGCTGAGCATCGCTTGCGAGTCGACCCAAAAGTGAAACCAGTCAAAGAACATCTTCGACGGTCCGCTGTACAGAAGAGAAATGCAATCGGTGCAGAGGTGGCTCGGCTTTTGGCAGCTGATTTTATCCGAGAGATTTACCACTCCAAGTGGTTAGCCAATGTTGTCATGGTCCCAAAGAAGGATGACTCACTTTGCATGTGCATTGATTTCAAGCATATCAATCGGGCCTGCCCGAAAGATCACTTTCCTCTCCCTCGCATCGACCAGATAGTCGACTCGACTGCAGGGTGCGAGCGTTTGTCCTTTTTGGATGCCTACTCCGGGTACCACCAGATCTGTCTGTACGGACCCGATGAGATAAAGACAGCTTTTATCACCCCGTTTGGGTACTTCTGTTATGTCACAATGCCGTTCGGTTTGAAGAACGCTGGAGCCACATTCATGTGGATGATTCAGAAGTGCCTGCTCACTCAGATCAGTCGGAATGTGGAAGCATACATGGATGACATTATGGTCAAGTCACGTCAAGGTTCCGACCTACTGACTAACCTTGCTGAAACCTTTGCCAACCTCAGAAGGTATGATATCAAGCTCAATCCATCAAAGTGCACGTTTGGAGTTCCGGGCGGAAAATTACTTGGTTTCCTCGCTTCCGAACGACGGATCGATGCTAACCCAGAGAAAGTGGGTGCTATACTCCGAATGAAATGCCCTGTGCATGTGCATGATGTCCAGAAGCTTACTAGTTGCTTGGCCTCCCTAAGTCAATTCATTTCTCGCCTCGGTGAAAAGGCGCTGCCTCTTTACCAACTGATGAAGAAATCAGATAAGTTCGAGTGGACCCCAAAAGCTGATGCAGCATTTGCAGAGCTAAAAGCCCTGCTTTCCACCCAGCTGGTGCTTGCTGCTCCAATCCGCAAAGAGCCTTTACTGCTTTATATAGCAGCCACTGGACAAGTCGTCAGTACAGTACTTACGGTCGAGCAGGAAGAAGAAGGAAAAGCTTATAAGTTCAGCGCCCAGTTTATTATATTTCTGAAGTCTTGACTCCATCAAAGCAGAGATATCCGCACTATCAAAAGCTCGTCTATGGGATTTACATGACCACGAAGAAGGTTGCAACTATTTCTCTAATCACTCTGTTACAGTCGTCAGTGACGCTCCATTGTCAGAGATTCTGCACAACAGAGATGCAACTGGTCGAGTGGCAAAATGGGCGATTGAACTCCTTCCCTTGGATATCAAGTTTGAGGCAAAGAAAGCTATCAAGTCCCAAGCAATAGCAGATTTCCTCGCCGAGTGGATCGAACAGGAACTGCCGACTCAAGTTCACTCGGAGCACTGGACCATGTTCTTTGACGGATCCAAAATGCTAAATGGTTCTGGAGCTGGGGTAGTACTAGTATCCCCCCGAGGAGACAAGCTCAGATATGTCCTCCAGATTCACTTTGATTCCTCCAACAATGAAGCAGAATATGAAGCACTCCTGTATGGGTTGCGCATGGCCATCTCACTTGGCGTCCGTCGCCTCATGGTCTACGGCGACTCAGATTTGGTAGTCAATCAAGTGATGAAGGAGTGGGACGTCAGAAGCCCAGCCATGACTGGTTACTACAACACAGTGAGGAAGCTGGAAAAGAAGTTTGAGGGGTTAGAGCTCCATCACATACCCCGACTGAAAAATCAAGCAGCCGCTGACTTGGCAAAGATAGGTTCCAAGAGAGAAGCCATTCCCAGCAATGTGTTTTTGGAGCATATTCACACACCGACAATTCAGGAAGATCCTTTTACTGAAGAGCCCCCGCAACCTAAGAGCGCCACAGACCCGACTGAAGTCGAGGTCCCAACCGTGGTCGACCTGATCATGGAGGTTCTAGCCATTACTCCCAACTGGATAGTGCCGTACATTTCGTACATCCTTAGGAAAGAACTCCCAGAGAACGAGGAAGAGGCTCGACAGATCGTCCGTTGATCCAAGGCCTTTACTGTGATAAGAGGACAACTGTTCAGGGAAAGCGTGACTGGAGTCGGTCAGAAATGCATAACACCAGAAGAAGGTCGAATGATCCTCAATGACATCCACTCGGGGACCTGTGGTCACCATGTGTCCTCTCGGGCCATCGTGGCTAAAGCATACCGAGCTGGATTCTATTGGCCACGAGCAAATGAAATGACGAAAGATATAGTCGACAGATGTGAAGGCTGCCAGTTTTACTCCGACATGTCTCACAAGCCAGTGGCAACCCTGAAGACCATCCCCCTCGTCTGGCCCTTTGCTGTTTGGGGACTGGATATGGTTGGACCACTGAGAACTGGTAGGAGCGGCTTCACTCATGTGCTCATTGCAGTCGACAAGTTTACCAAATGGATCGAAGCTAAACCTATCAAGAACCTTGAGGCCAGCACCGTTGTTAGTTTTATCAGAGAATTGACATTCAGATATGGAGTTCCACACAGCATCATCACGGACAACGGGTTGAACTTCGATTCTGATGAGTTTAGATCTTTCTGCGCTTCTCAAGGCACACGAGTCGACTATGCTTCAGTCGCTCACCCGCAGTCGAATGGACAAGCAGAAAGAGCCAATGGCCTAATTCTCAAGGACTGAAACCCCGACTGATGCGTGATCTCAAACACGCATCAGGCGCTTGGGTTGATGAACTTCCGTCAGTTCTGTGGGGTTTAAGGACAACTCCTAATCGGTCGACCGAACGAACTCCTTTCTTCTTGGTCTATGGAGCCGAAGCTGTTCTGCCAAGTGACCTGCTCCACAACGCACCCCGAGTCGAGCTCTTCTCCAAAGAGGAAGCAGAGCAGGCCCGACAAGATTTAGTCGATCTCTTAGAGGAGGAAAGAGAGATGGCCTTGATCCGAACGACCATTTATCAGCAAGACTTGTGTTGATTCCATGCCAGAAATGTGAGGGGTCGAGCCTTTCAAGAAGGAGACCTGGTTCTTCGAGTGGATCAACAAAAACCGCACAAGCTCGCCCTAGCTTGGGAAGGCCCCTTCATCATCACCAAAGTTCTCCACAATGGAGCATACCATCTTTACAGTGTTGAGCATCAGAAAGACGAGCCATGGGCTTGGAACGCGGAGCTGCTCCGCGCCTTTTATACTTAAGCACTCATTCGAATAAAATATAATAAGAAGTACCTTTGTAATTTGTTCGTCAAAGACAAGAGCTTTTCAGTCTTCTCGCATGATTGTTGTTACTTTTATTTACCTCTAAAATCCCCCAATGGGTGGGCTTAGCCGCGAATCCGTTTCACCTAAGTTCGAAAGAAAATCCTACCAAGTGGTGAGCAATCCTCCCACTCGGGGGCTTAGCTGCAGTCCAATACTCGCCTAAGTTCTCGCACTCGGAGACTTAGCTGCAGTCCGGTACTCGCCTAAGTTTGAAAAAATCCTACCGAGTGGAGAGCAATCCTCCCACTCGAGGGCTTAGCTGCAGTCCAGTACTCGCCTAAGTTCTCTCACTCAGAGACTTAGCTGCAGTCCGGTACTCGCCTAAGT